>NC_142501.1:41757715-42058429 GCF_057876585.1 Rhinolophus sinicus | reverse complement strand
AACAGAGAGTATACCTTCTTCACTGTTGGGGAAGAGAGTTACAAATATGAGAATGGGGGAGACTAGAATGAACCCCATGAGGGCTGGGAACAGTGACACCCGATAATAACCTATACTGCCTAAGAGGCACTGATCTAAAATTCTTCCAGTTCTGTAGGTGTAGCTTAAATTCCTTCTCCATAAGCCTTGTTGGAAAATTCCTTCCCAATATAATTTTCTCTTTGGAACTAATAGCTCTTATTGCCTTTACCAGTCACTTGGGGAAAATCACCTGCTCATTTTTTATTCCTATAAAATTTTACTCTCATTCCAACTCATTATTAGAAATGTTTCCTTGGAAGTTTTCATCATCACCAAATTCAACAATGGTTTTCTCTGATCTTAATTTCTTAACACCATTTATTCTCAGGGCACCTTGTAAAAGTGGTTGATTCCAGACTGGAGAAGCGTAGGTATAAGATAGGACTGGAACATTTTGTTATACACGAAAATAAAATATATATATATTCAATAAATCGATGGGAGATGTCCTAAGTATAAAGGGTCCACTCTGAAGGGGCTGTTACTGGCCAATTATGGAACAATTTGAACACCAATGTCAAGGAGCTTTTTCCCTGTGTTTTCTTCTACAGGTTTTACAGCTTCAGGTCTTACATTTAAGGCCTTAGTTCATTGCAAATTAAATTTTGTGAGTGGTATAAAGTAGGGGTCCGGTTTCATACCGTTGCATGTGTATATCCAGTTTTCCTAAGACCACTGATTGAAGAAAATATCATTTCCCCTTTGAGTATTCTTGGCTCCCTTGTCAAGTATTAGTTTATCATATGTGTGTGGGTTTATGTCTGCGTTCTTGATTCTGTTTCATTGCTTTATGTATCTGTTTTCAATGCCACTACTATGCTGATTTGATTACTATAGCTGTATAAAATAGTTTAAAATCAGGATGTGTGATACCTCTGGCTTTGTTCTTTCTTAAGATTGCTTTCACCATTCAGGGTCGTTTATGTTTTCATACACATTTTAAGACTGTGTTTTCTATTTGTGTGAAAAATGCCATTGGAATTTTGATAGGTATTGCATTGAACCTATAGATGGTTTTGGGTAGTATGGACATTTTAACAATATTAACTCTTCTAATCCATAAACATGGCTGTCTTTCTATTTATTTGTGTTTTCTTCAATTTCTTTTAACATATACTATACTTTTCAATATATATATCTTGTTGGTCAAATTTATTCCTAAGTATTTTATTCCTAAGTTTTTGATGCCATTGTATGCTGGGTTGTTTTCTCTATTTCTTTTTCTGGTAGTTCATTGCCAGTATATAGAAATACAAATGATTTTTTTTTGGCGTTAATTTTGTATCTTGATACTTTACATGCTTTGTTTATTAGTTCTAACAGTTTGTTTAGTCGAGTCTTTAGGGTTTTCTACATATAAAATCATATCATCTGCAAACAAACACAATTTTAATTCTTTCTTTACAATTTGAATGCCTTTTATTTCTTTTTGCTTGCTTGATTGCTTAATTTACATCTTTTTATATGGGATATACATTCACCAATGGTTGTAGCTATAGTTATTTTTAATAATTCCATCCTTTTACCTTTATACTAGAATTAAGTGATTAGCACACCACCATAGTGCAGTATTGAAGTCAAATTCTGAATTTGACTGTACTTACATTCACCAGTATGTTTTATATTTTAATATATGTATTTCAAGTGTCTATTTTCATGTTGTTGTTGTAGTCATTTCTGGGAGATTTTCCTTAAATTTATATTTTACTTATTAGATTGAATTTTCAATTTTTGCTAGTATATTTTTAAAATCCAAAGTTTTCTTTGTTGTTAGATGATCTGTTTATAGTCTCTCCTCTTATTTCATGGATGTAATATCTATTCCTATCTTGCTAAGAACATGAGAGATGTTTTAAAGCCTTTTGTGTCCCTGAACTATTTCTTCCATGATCCTTCTGTTTGTTTCTTTTGGGCTGTGTCATTCATGTTAGAGGCTTTCTTTTCTGCTGTCTCAATTGTATCTCACAAAAAGTTCTCACTATGAAATGTTTTCAACACATATTTATTGAGGACTCACTCTGTGTAGTAGACCATGGAAGATATGAGAGATAAGAGAGAATCTAACCCCTAATCTAAAGCAGTAACTCAAAACTGAAGAAAAGATACATGTAAAACATAAACAAAGTGGTTACACAGGAATCCTCATTGTATCATATATTTTGTTTATTAAAAAGGAGGAGGGGGTGGAGAAATTAAAGGAGGGGAGGAGGTGGAGGAGAAAGACTAAGAAAAAAAAGAGTTTAAAAAAAGAGAAAGCTTAGTATAGTATTGTACATAAAGGTCAAACGAGTACTAAAGTATGTATTATAAGAGTCAAAAACTGAGAGAGATTTTTATGGTTTGGTTGATTGGGACAAGATTAGGAAACAAACCAGGCTTACTCTGGTCTTGTTAGACACACATTAAAGGCAGAGAGCAAAAGGAAGAATATTCTAGAACATGGGGAAAAGAGCAAGTTTAAATATGGACGTGGGATTAAGGAATGCATATTACAAAATGGTAGACTGTAAACATTGGAATCACCTAGGAAACTTTTAGGTCTTGGGTGTGGCCTGAAAATGTATATTTTAAAAAATATACCTCAGGTGCTACTTACGTCAGTCAAGGATGGGTTCTTATAAAAGAATAAAATGGAATTGGTTTGGAAAGTAATCTGAGGACAGATTGTAGCAGGTTTCCATTTTGAAGTAAGGTGACCTTATGATCAAGAGAGTATTGTTGAATATTTTTCCTTAAGGGTTGTCATGCGGGGACTCTGGTCCTGCTTCTCGCACCAGAATGCAGGATATGGTGAGGCCAAAAAGGAACACTAATGGAGCCATAGATAGGGGAGTCTTACCACTATAGTCTCACTGGCAGCTGGGTTGGAGACACAGGGAGCAAGAGCCACACGATCCACAATCTGCTGTCGGCTTCTCTGCCAACCAACCAACCAACCAACCAACCAACCAACCAACCAACCAACCATCCCCTAGCATAACCACAGCATTTATATCAGTGGCCAATGGCTAACTGGTTACAGCTAATGGCCACCCAGCCACAGCGGATGACCATCTGATTACAGCTGATGGCCATCTAGTAATGGAGCCAGCACCTTTCCATGTGAGGCTGAGAGCCTGGAAACTGCTCTCTGGGACTCTGTCCCCACAAGGCTCTTTCAAGGAACTTGTATTACTGGAGGTAATACCCTCCATTTCTCTTTGGATTTTATGTGGTAATGATTCTTATTCTTGACTATTAGTCTTTGAATCGGACACATCCTTTTTTATAGGAATTATCAATGATCACAATTAATAGTTCAATGGGAAATGTTTCATATTTGTAAAAATATATTTGAAGAAAACGTGATGGAATAAGCACCTGATTCAATACAAAGTTTCCTTTGTTATTCCCATAGGTATTTCTGCGGTTTCTGTACTAACCCTCCTAGAATCATGAGAAATTCGAGACTCTTTCTGTAATAGAGACCAGAAAGCTAGTGGAAACCATCTTAGGAAATTGTTTTCCATTTGCTCATATTCAGTCGATTTTTTTCCATATTCAGCACTGACGTATGGTAGCAAGACGTGTTCATTCCTACTTGAGGGCATTGTCTACTTTGGTAGGAGCAGGGCCTTTTATTTCACTAGTTAAATAAGAAGTTATTTTTGAAAAACAGAGTTCACTAGCAACATATTTTCAAAGTGAGGGAAAAAAGCCCAAATGTTAGACTTCTTATTGGTTGGGTTCCCCAGGCCACTCCCCCGTTGTCCAGCCTTTTCGTTGGGCTGTAGTTGACCTTAAAACCAGTCATCATTAAGAAGCAGTGCATCCTGTCTGAAAGCAGAAACCATTAAATAGAGTACTCACACATTTTCAAGTATGCCCACACTTGAAAAGGGTACGAGCCTCCTTTTTCTATCTAAGTTTTCTACACAGATTAGGAGATATCCTAAACCAGCCCTAACTGAAGGTGGCCCTCTTTTCCTACTGCTCTTTCATGATTCCACCCACATATTTCTCCTCACCAGTGGGAATCCTTTCCTTGGCTGCTGCATTACAGGCCTTGCTGAGATGGGATGTCTTGCCTTTAAATAAAGTCTGAAGTACCAAGTAGTATATTGGACCAGATGTTCTCATTTCTGAGTCAAGTCCATGTTTTGCAACTTAGAGTTTAAAGTGATTTACGATTACTTAAGAATGACCAGGATAGTCAGTGAGACTGCCAGAGATTTTATCCAATGGAAAGGGATAAACATGTTAAAGAGACATTGGAAGATAAAATTGCATTTTTAATATCTACCATGAGTTGTACTTGCTTAATGTACCTTTTACAACCGTATACAGTCATGTGCTGCTTAATGAAGGGGCTACATTCTGAGCAATGTGTCTTTAGGCAATTTCCTTGTACAAACATCATAAAGTGCACTTACACAAACCTAGATGCTATAGCCTACTACACACCTAGGCTATTGCTCCCACACTACAAGCTTGTACGGCATGTTACTGTACAAATCAACATGAGATTAGATCAGGCACAAGAGACAATGGTGCAATCAAGAGACACAGTAAACACAAGATGTATGAGGCTGCTGCTGACATGTCATGGCATACTGTGTTACACCAAACTTTTATAAGTAGAGTACACTCTAAAATAATGATAAAAAGTAGAATATAATGAACACCGTAGTAGTAAATAAACTAGTATAGTAAATAAAGCAGTAACATAGTCATTTATTATCATTATCCACTATGTACCATACATAATTGTATTACTTTAGTTTTATATGACTGGGAGGGCAGTAGGTTTGTTTACACCAGCATCCCCACAAACACGTGAGTAATGCATCGCACTGTGAAGTCACTAAGCAGAAGAAATTTTTCAATTCCGTTATGGAACCACCATCTTATATGCTGCCTCTCATTGGCCAAAATGCCTGCGTGGTACATGACAACACAATAGTATCTCATGCAAAATATTCTGTTATGTTTCAAGTTTTGTATATTCTTCAACAAATATTCTTTGAGTCTGTGCTCTTTGCTCAGCACTATGTAGACGCTGGAGCTACTGTTTTGAACTAAACATATATTGTGCCTAACCCTACAGTATTTTATCTATTCAGGGATTTGACTTTCAGGTTCTCTGCCACCTACCCAAACTTGAGAAGCACTACTCATTTAAAAAGGGTGATTCTTTCCAAGTCCAGCCTGTCTGAACTTGGGATCAGGCAGGGGGAGAGAAGTGGTTGTTCTACTTGGAGAAATCTAATAGAGCTGATTATTTAAATAGGTGACTTGCCTCTCTAAAGCAAACAGCAGTGACTGCAGTTTTCTCTTTATCCAGAGACCTCCTTAAAACCGGTATTTCAAAACCGGGCTAATTTTTGCTGTGAAAGCCACTGAGGGGATGTAGTTGATATTTGCCATTTTGACAACCAAGAAATCTGAATAGCAAGGGATGTATGAAAAATTCAAGACTTATTAGAAATTATTCATGGCAGCAGCAGAATCTAGAGCAGGCCATATGAAGCGCTGCAGCATCAAGTGCTCTGTGGCAATGATGTTTGATGGCAGCAGGGGTAAGGGTGTCTGTCACCAGGGGCATTGATGCAATTTCAATGCTGGTTCCTGCTACCTAGCTCTCTTACTTCCTGACATTTCTCAAGCCTTGTTTCCCACCTTCCTTTCAATTCTGTGAGCGAATCTCGAGTCTTCCTACTAAATTCCTTTTCTACTGAAAGTAGAAAAAATTGGGTTTTTTTGTTTGCAATCAACAATGCTAACTGATGCAGGGGAAAAAAAATACTGCTACTTTGGCTCCTAGATGGGTGTCCCCAGATGAATTACTATTCTCTGTTTCTAAACCCAAATTTGAGATGACACAAGGCAGGAGCATTTTCTTCTTTTTGTGGTTCTGGTGAGCAATTTGTTATACCTGCCAAGCTTAAAGAACAGGCTGGTACCATTTAATTGAAGAAGGGCACCTAGAAGCTATTGAAGACCTACCATAAAACAAGCACATTGTTGAATGTTGTGGCCTGTCTGCTTGCTCTCTCACACCCCTTGTGTAAACTAAGCGTTCTTATTTCCGTTTTATAGAAGCTCAGAGAAGTTACGGTACTTACACAACATCATGCAACTGGTGCATGGTGGGGAAAGACGCCAGAGTTGATTGTCCTTCCCTGCTCCTCAGTGTCCATACAGGAAAGCAGGTTCGTGCAGTTCAGAACAGGTCTGGGCTGGTACAGTGGAGCTGGTGCTCCGAGGTGAATGTATTACCTGCCACTGAGCTGTGATCTCGGGGAAGGAGAAGTGGGGGTGGGAACTGAGGAGATGGTTCTCACGATCTGCAAATATCAAAATCCCCAAGGTGCAGGAATCATATCAGGGGCTCGTGCTCCAGTCAACCTGTAAGACTCTGCTTCCTAAAACCGAATTTTTGGAAAACAGCCTTCTCGTCCCTCCGACTCCATACCCATTTCCTAGGATATAAGTCTGTAATAAGCAAAAGTCCAAGTTGCATGATTTCCTGGTATGATTCTGCCTCTAGCACTGCAGTTTATTTTCCTTTAGAAATGACCTTCTTTAAGGACTCTTATTCAGTGTTGACAAGCTGTAGCATTGTTTGAAAATATCCTGTGAAATTCTGAAAGTTTCAACATTTTTGTCAGTAATTTGTGGAAATGTAGAAATCTGACAGAAATACAGAGGTGTCAATATCAGAAATATAATGGGACAGATTATTTTCTTTGGAAAAAAGGACGTGTGACAAAGATCATTAGAGAAACTGAACAAAAAACCAGTAAGTTATTCTATAAATGACGAGTGCGATTTTCACTTGCATAAGTGAGATAGGAGTGTTCTCATCTTTCACTGCACCTATGTGAAAACTATGGAATGGGTCGCTGGTATTGCTTGAAGTTGTGTCCTTAACGTCATGTAAACTGTCCTACACTTTGAAACATAAAGACGGACCAACCTTGAGCTATTAATAAAGGGATAAAAATTGCCCACGTAGGAGCACGAGAGATGAAAAAGTCAGTATCAAACATGAGAAAGAAATAGATCATCTTCAAGTTTCCTCATGTTTCTAAGATTCTGTGAGAGACTGAGTATGAAGAGTAAATGAGAACTGACTTTTCCTAGAATGGTGTAACTTGCATTTTTTCAAACTGTTGTGCTTAAAAATGGCTATGACATGAACTCAATTGCTTAGAGTCAGGTTTACATCTGGTAGACATTTGATCTCAGAGACTGTCCTTTTCTAAGTGAAAAGGCATGATCAAATGTATACGTTACATTTATATAGCCTTAAAGCCCTATTTGGAACAATGGATGATTCTTTTTTGAAACATATGCACGCATTAGCTCATGCATTAGCTCTCATTTGTAGTAGTAGATGTGTTTGTTGTTTACCAAGTGGGTCTGCTTTACTACCACAGGTGATGAATTTGATAATTGCAAATGTTTACAAATGTAGAGCAAAGACAGTGTCTCAATAGATGAGTTTAATGTGCATGGAGGACTTACATTACTGCAAAACTTTTCCTCAGAATCTTTCAAGAGTATTTGGAAGTCTGGACATGCCTTCCTGCCATTGGGTTCTATTTGCAACATCTCATGTTTATATTCAACTTGAGAACTAATTTTCATAAATGTCTGGTTTTCAAACAGGCTATGGATTTAAATATAAGAACAGGACTATTCGTTTAAAATAATAACTAGGATTTTGATTCCCCAAGTCTTTTATTGAGCTGTCACTTTGTGATAGTTATTTGGTGACACCACTAATTATTTTCTGCCATGCAGAGAACCACTAAATTAAAATAATGGATTGTGCTTTACTGAATAAATGGAAAAATGCTCTAAAGTGCAATTCTTTATAATGGCTCTATTTTCCCACTACGCGTCTTCTTAAGCTTGTGAATGTGGTCCCAAGAGGAAGTATTTAATTCAGGACACTCTTCCAGCAAATTTTAAATGTTGGACTTTAAACTATTTGCCTACTTAACAAAACAAAACAACCCATCAAATCATGAGGAAAGACATTGGAGTCATTATGCAAAAGAATGTACTTTTGCTCAACTTCCTCTCGTTTAAATTTTGTAAAAATAGAAAAAAAAATCACCAGACAGAGCTTCATTTATTAAGGAAGAATGTACAAAAGTTATTTAAATAAGAATAGTGAGTTAAGAGTAAGAGTAGTGAGTTAGGCCACTGCCAGATTCTGCCCTGTCCCTGCGTACACTGTGGGTGAGTAGAGAAGTCACCATCCTCACCTCCAACCTTGCAACCACCTTCAGATTCCCTTACCAACCCAGGTCAGTGGAAGGCAGCTTTCTTGTCCCCAGAATCTTAATAGAGTGTTTTTACTGGCACATATTTATTGTTACTCTGTGAAACTTTAGATGGGTCTCTAACTCTTATTATGTTCACTCTCGTCTATAGAAAGAAATGTATCTATGAGACATCATGACATTATGAAGACTATTTATACTATTTTGGGTAAGACTTCATAGTCCATCATCATCTGTTTCCCTTTATACTTCTAACGTATCTTTGGGTACTTCCATTCTTCAACCTGCTCCACTATTTGAAAGCTTAGTTTGTATTAAAAACAGACAATCAGACTCAAACTCATTAAACACTTACTTATACCTTTGGAGATAGAAAGTTTCATAATCTGATACATTCTGAATATTTGCACTTTAGATATAAAACAAGGAAAAAAATTAAGAGAGGGAAGTAAGTGTGGAATCAAAGATGTTATGGTGAAAATTATAAACACACCATTAGGAGGCCAGGAACAATGTCAAAATTTCTAAAAAAAAATAGTTTCCAAAGTTCTGTATATTTGGCTCTAAAATCAGGCATAATATATAAGTGATTATAATGCTATGCTATATAATCACTTACACTTATCATATTGGATATGCAGGGATTGGAAAATGGTACCGACACTGGGAATTTAATGGTAAAGTGCTGAAGTATATGCAAAGATATATATGTATATATCTTCAAGATATAGATAGATTAGATAGATAGATAGATAGATAGATAGATAGATAGATAGATAGACTCTCCTTCTCCCCCACTCCACCCTCTGCTCCAATGTTTAGCACACCCTGCGCACACCCTCTAAGTATTTATCATACTTGCTGATTTCTGAGTCTTCAATTCTGTTTCTTTTCTCAGTAGCTACAGAACACAGCCAAGAAATAGATAATTTCTATTTTCCTGAAGGGCATAAACATGTAATTGACTTCGTCTTCCATTCCTCATGCATCTCACCCTTTTTAAAAATGAAAAGAAACTGGAGGGTAAAAGTATCAAAGACTTTTGTACATGATGAACATGATAGAGCAGCCACAGGGTTCCTTTTTTATTATTATTAATTTAACTATTTCAGATGACAAGAAGTGTGGAGGGTAGCATCTTAGAGAGAAATAAGCAAACTGCTTCTATTCCTTTAGAAGTCCACTCTCTTAAATCTGCTCATGGATACAACAAAAATCAATAGAATATGGTTTCAAATTAAAGGTGGACTGCGCAAATCAGTTAAAAACAATGATACAATTGGCAAAACAATTTTTTAAAGCTTAATTTAGTTTAAAAAAATAAAATGAAGTTACCATAATTATTGCATAATTACACTAGAAAGTGAAAATGTTTGCATTTTACATTCAGAATTAAGCTTTTTACACACTAGATTAGGTCCCACCTACCATTTGCCAAAGGGGCTGGTCTTGGTATATAGGCATTTAAATGAGGCATTTGGAATGATCTTCCCTCAGGCACACTGGTTTTATCTATGCTGTTTCCTCTACTCCATAATTTCTTATGCCTCATGCACCTGTGGGTTCTCAATAAATGCTGATTGAATGTATCAAGGTATTAAAGGCAGCAAGTAAAAGAATCAGGCTAGAAATCGTCTATCTTCTTCGTAGGATTGGTGCCATTTGAGAAGGTGTTAGTTTGGCAATAAAATAAAATCGGGACATCACACCCAGTCAGTTTGGTTTGATTCATTCTGATACAAAAAAATTTGCAGTGATTCATCTGAGCAATATTCTCCTTTTTCCCAGAGCTGATAAACAACAGTTTCTATTTATAAATGTTTTGATCCCCTTATTTAAGCAATGGTGTGTTTTCCGATAGAATGTTATCAAAGGTGTACAATTTCAGAGTGCACTCCATTCATCCATTAGTTTTATTACAACTTTGCCAACTCTTGTTAGAAATTATAAAATGAATAAATGGAAGATGTCTCATTCAGAATCAGAACCCCCTACAGGTCTAAAGAAAGAGTCCTAACTTATTTCCAGTTTTAAAAAGGAGTAACGGGACAGGGAAGATTTATTCACTCAACATAATCTCACAGAGGTCATGCAGCGCTTAGAAAGCACAATCCATTATTCTAATTTAATGGTTATTAGTACAGTAGAACAAACGGACGACTATGTACCAGGGATCGTACTAGGCCCTGGGGCTACTGCAGGGAAAAAAACAAACAAAAATCCTGCCTTTTTCTAGCCTGCCTTCTCTGTACAAGGATACAGGCAATGAACAAATAACTAAAATATCATAACTGATTTATTTGAAGACAAATATTTTTGCACATTTTAACACCTCAGAGATTTGTTTGTGTCTTCCAGTTGCTGTTGTTGGTCCAGTGTCAATCAAGATGTAGCTGTTATTCCCTCTTCATATGCATCAAAACTTGTAAAGTCAGCAGTTTGGGACCAAATCCTAGAGACACCAGCAGAGCACTCTTGAGAAATGCTGCATCACCAAAGTTCCCAAGGGCACAAAATATGGTGAGTGGAGAACACCTTGTGGGTGAGTGAGTCTGAGTCACATGATCCAGAACAGTTGAACTCTGAATGTGATGAAATTTTAGGAATATCTTAAACAATTTATTTTGCTAATATTTTTTTCTTGGGTTTACACAATAGTGATATATAATAAAAAGCAATAACTAGATAAATCTAAAATATATTTTCCTGTGAGTGTAAAATACTTTTGAAGCAGTAAGACAGCAGTGGGTCAGTTTTGTTGGCAGCAATTTTTAATTTAAGTAATTTCTAATGGTACATAAAATTATAGTGTTTCTTGTAATTGATGGTTTCTTAGATGTGAAGAAATATAATATTTGTATATTACATGGTAATAAGTGCTTTAGAGAACACTAAAACATATAAAAGTGAATAGTAAATGCCATTGAGTGGGGCAGTTTGCAATTTTTTTTGGGCGGGCAGAATTATCAGCTTTTATTAGGGAAGGGTAGAATATTTGAAAGTCATAGAAGTGACTTTCAAGAAGTGTCTACAGAGTAAACATCCTCAATGGCATACACTCAGTTGCTTCTTTCTTTCTTTCTTTCTTTCTTTCTTTCTTTCTTTCTTTCTTTCTTTCTTTCTTTCTTTCTTTCTTTCTTTCTTTTTTAAATTAAAGTTTATTGGGGTGACAGTGTTAGTAAAGTTACATAGATTTCGGGTGTACAATTCTGTACTATATCATCTATATATCACATTGTGTGTTCACCACCTAGAGTCAGTTCTCCTTCCATCACCATGTATTTGATCCCGTTTACTGATGAAGGTAAACAGTTTGCAATTTTAATCAGAGCAGGCAGGGAAGCCCATCAAGAAAATGACATTTAAGTCATATTTGAAGAAAAAACAAGCTATTCAGACAACTGACAAAAGAGTATTCCGGGTGGAGTGAACAACCAGTGTAAAGGCCCTAAGCAGGAGAATACTTAGCTTATTTAAGAAAGAGCAGGGAGGCCATGTGGCTGGAGTGGAAGGAACAAGGGGTAAAGAAGTAGGAGATGAGGTTGAAAGTTAATGGGGGACCAGCTCACACAGAACCCTGTAGGAGATTGTATAGATATACTTTGAAATTATAAGATTTTCACATTTACTCTCAGGTAGGTGGGTATCCACCAGAGGATTTTGTTCAGAGGAGTAACATGATCTGGCTTACATACTTCAAGGATCACTGAAGCTGCTGAATGGAGAAAAAGACTGAAGGAAGACAAAGACAGAATCAGCGAGGATGGTTAGGAGACTATCACCATTTGGTGGAAAGTGATGGTGGCTTGGACCAGTGTGGTAGGGTTGTAGAGATCGTGAGGAGTGATCGGATGTGTGACTCATTCTGAAGGCAGATCCAAAAGGATTTGCTGGTAATTTTAATAAGGAATGTGAGGGAAAAAAAGAAGATTCAAGGTGATTCCAAGGTTTTGTTGCTCTTGGTAATAGCAAATGCAAAATTGGCATTAGCTAAGATAGGGAAGACAGCCAGAGGAACAGATTTGCTGGGGTAGCAGGAGTTCAATTTTGAACATATTAAGTTTGAGATGTCTATTAGACATCCAAGGGAAGATGTCATGCAGACAATCAGATATATGAAACGAGTTTCCGCCACCAGTCTTTTGCCAAAATTTCCTCATCTCTTCATTGGCTGGGAGTGTGTCTTCTTGTAGTTTCCATGAGAAGAGTAATTTTTCCACTGTGTCACATATGCATATGAATAATATTCCCTGAGTTCTAACCTGTTCAAAGCTATCCGATAATACCAAGTCCTGGAGAGAATGTCTAACAATAGGATTTATCAATCCCAGGTCACAGTGTAAATTGGTAGAACTACTGTGAAAAACAGTTTGGTAATGTATTTTAAAATCAAACATTTACAAACTCTATTATAAGCAAGCAATTCCATGCCACATTTCATATCCAAGAGAAAACCTTGACAAGTATATCAGAGGATGTGCACAAAAATATTCATAATAGTATTTGCAATAGCAAAACCTGGAGATAATCCAAAAGCATTTTAACACAAGAATGGATAAATTGTGGCATTTTTCCACAATGGAATATTATATAGCCATCAAAATAAATGATCTACAGCTAAACCCAACAATGTGAACCAATTAGCAATGTGCCATATTTCATCTATTTTAATGTGTAATTTTTTTTATAACATCTCAGAAAGCTTCCTTGGGAGACTTTTTTTTTTTCATGGCTATGCCAGCTATTAGGATTTTGCCCCTTAGCTCCAAATTCATGCTTCTATAATCTGCTTTGTGACATAAGCCTTGAGAGACTGCAAATCACACTTGTGCTTTGTCAGCTAGACCCATTAAAAGCTTTGTCAATAGGGGGCACTAGGGGAGACTTCAGTGCTGGAGGAGGAAGAAGGGACTTACTCCTCCTCTTGGCTTCCTGTTTCCTGTCTTTGTGACCCCCCCACCCCCAGCAAACTTTCTTCACAGCAACAGTGGCTATTCATTCTTGTAGCAGAGGCTGAGTCGAGTTTATAGTTTTTCCACCACTTGCAGAACCAATTGGGTAACAGCCCTCAGCAGAGAAAGCCACGCCCTCCTCAGAGGCCCGGGTCAGAGCCCCTGGGAGCACCCTCCTCTAGGCTCAGAGATGCCTGAATCCACTGAGCAGTGCTTCCTTCTCAGAGGTCTCATTTTTAGCGCCATATGTTTCTTTTTCTGTTTGTCCCCTGGTTTCCTTTGTTTTCTCAGCCATAGGGGATGGTAAGTTCTTCCTGCAGTTCCTACCTCCATGTTACCTTTCAGTGGAAAACAACTTTGTACCTGGTACCAGTGCTTTATATCAAATCCCATTAGTCAAATAACGGGCATGGCTTCTGTCTGACTAATACAATGGTACATAAAATTATCATACTTCTTTTAATTTATGGGGTATTAGATTGGAAGTCTTAGAGGATCAAATACAGCAAAATACCTTTTGCACAAAGTTAAAAACAAATAAAACTATATATAGTTTTAGGAACACACACACACGATTTAGGATAGTTCTTACCCCTGGTATACGGAGGCAGAGGTATGGCCTGGTGGGGCAGTCCATAAGGAGGCATGAGTTAATATAATGTTTTAGTTCTTATAGTTAGGGTCATTGAGTTTATTATTTTATTACATAAATAATACCTACCTACCTACACAGAAACATACATGCCTAATACATTCATATCCCATACACACGCATATATACATGCATACATACATACAAACTACATAAAATAAAATAATGTGTTGACTTTGATGAGACCATAAAAATAACTCTGATTAATCCAATTCTCTAAAGACAACATCAAAATAAAATAAAATTCCCCCTTTGTATTTAAAGTTAGGCTTGGCTGAATATGACGTTCTTGACTCACTTTCTTGCTTTGAGTGCGCTAGGTTTCTTTTGGGACTGAATATTTCTGCACAGAAGACTGATGTCAGCCTGCTTTTATCTTCCTTAAAAGTGTGTTTATCTTATTGCTTGGCTTCCCAAACAGCAAGGATTCTTTCTACATCTTTAAAGGACTCCAAAGAAGATGTTTTTTCCGTATCTTTAAAGACAGCGACTTCACCAAAGTGTGACTCAGTGTTGATGGTTCTGTGCCCCAAATTTTCTATAATTATTGGTTAAAATATTCAATCGTTGCTTTCTTTTGGGTGTCTCCTTTGAAATTCCAACTAAGCATACAAAGGCTATACTTTGCTTCACTTCTACAGTGTGATTTGTTGCTAATCCTGTCTCTTTATTTCTCTTTTATTTTGTTTGTTTTTACCATTTCTATCCTCTATATCCTTTACTGTGGTCTCACTGTTGACAAATCTCTTGTTTATTTATTTATATTTATTATTTTTTTTCATTTTTGTAACTTTTTGTCTTGCTTCCCTCCCTACCCCCCGAGTTCTACTATTATCTTCTGTTGTGTTCGTCTCTTCTCTGAGTTTATCTATCTTGACTTTCATATTTGGGATTCATTTAATTTTTTCACATTAACTAAAGATTATTTAGTTATAATTTTTGTCTGCTCTATAGCATCTTTTCCTGAAAACTTTCTTTGTAGAAATGTCTTGCTGTTCTTTTGCATATATTTTCTTAGCGTGTTTTTGGATGACTACTACACATTTCTTTTTTTTTTTTTTAAAGAGAGAGATTTCTTATTGTTGTGTTGTCCTGAACCAGCTTTTGCAAGAGGTTAGAGGTGGAAAGATAGTCAAGGAGTAGGAAGGACTAGGGTAGCTTTCCTGGCTTAACAACTCAAGAGCTCTCTTTCCTCTGTTCGTATAGTGAAGAATGTTTCCTTTAAATATGACACTATTGTGAAGCCACATCTTCTGTGCCTCCCTGAACTTACCCTGGTTCAAGATGGCTTCTCCAGCCAGCCCTACACTCCCCTCATTCCTGCACCAGTTACTGCAACCAAAACAGAGAACCTGCCTTTTCAAATGTATATTCGGTTGATGCTTTCTGACATATGCCAACTCTGGATTCCCTGGGTACCTTCCATACCTTTCTTCTCACCCTTTCCCAGAACTTCTAACCTCTTGGATCTAACCCTTCCTTGCAGCAGTTCCCTTGTAGGGTGGACCATTCCTCTCCTGAGGGCCTAACTCTCTGTGGAGATTGCTGCTCTGCACCGCCACTAACCCCTCTGTGCTTCCCTTGCTTCCCTGGTGCTTCCTCGCTGGCTTCCCACAGAGTTTTGCTGGCCTCAGATGTTCTTGGCAGTTTTTTAAATGTAAATACAGTTAGCAGGTTTTCTCTGTCTCCTGGCTTCACTATAAACACATTTCGTGACTTTAAAAAAAAAAGTTCTGTTTTTCTCTGTGTGGTTTCCAAGAGGTGTTGAGGCACGATTCCGAATTAAGCTGGCACCACATCTCTCCCAGAAATTTTACAACTGTGTTTATAAAAGAAAAAAAAAAAAAAAAAAAAAGAAGAAGACTGCCATCATATTCTCTTCAAAATCCATTTTCAATCTTTCAAAGAAAGGTATGAAAAATGAATTTGGCCTGAGGTTTGAAGCAGATATTGTGATTGCCTTGTGTTCATCTCCGTCAACTGTTTTCTAGGGAGCTTGGGAGCAGAATGGTGTAGCAGGAATTGAGTGAGCATGGCTAAATGGAATATTAAGAATGAATGGGCAAATGCTTTCATAGGACCAAATTTGATACACGCTTATCATGACTGCTTGGTGATCTTCTTCAATTAATCGTGGTGAGAGAAGTCAAAGGAGCAGAGAATGAGAGAACACACTGAAATGTTGCCCTGAAGCCCGTGAAAAGGAAGAGAAGATGCCACAAAACACTGGGCTCTGAGCCTCAGTGCAGCCAGAAAAAAAACTCTCCCTCAGACAAAAGCAATTACATAAAATTTGATTCAGAAATATAGTTTCAGAGCTGTACAATCATAAGAAAAATTTCACCTTAATTTTGGAAGCCAAGAGTAAGTCAAATTGCAGTTGATAAAAATTTTTAATGTGAAGAGGTATCACGTTATTCATTTCAATCTTGCTAAATGAAATAGCTTTTGCATTTAGCTGGTTATGTCTTTTTTTCAGTGTAATATGATTATGGGAAAGTCTTAACAACCTGGAGTGTTAACCGCATCACGCCTCTGGGCTATCCACACTGAAATCATTGCATTACTATGCTTAGCTAAATAATCATCTATCTAGTGACAACTGTCAGAATTGCAAGTCTTATGCCTTAAAGAAAGAACTAACCAGTTTCTTTAGCAGTGGAAATGTCAGAAAGTCTGCAAAACGCTTAAGATCCAAAAAACCATGACCCCGATGGCTGGATTTCAGGTATCTTGACAGAGGGTGGAGGATATTATTATGGTCAAAAGGCTCTTTCCAGAATCCCTCAAATTACGGTTAGGTGGTAGTCCACTCTCTTTCTGCCTCTGACTCTGGCCCCTAATAACTGACATCCTTGGCCAGATGTATTATGAACACATCCCATAAACTGCTGTGGGTAAGTGTCAGTGTGACAGCAGGAAAGTGCAACTGAAGGGATCTCCCACTCCCAGGATCTTGTTCTGCTTTGTAAACACTGTAATGCTTGACTTTGTTATAAGGATTAAGACCTATGGTTTCAGTGATATAATATCAATAATCCTTTGTTAATCCAATAATGATTCAACAACTGCTCTTTAGATCTTTGATTTAGTGAAATGGAATGGGGTAGTTTTTAGATTCCTGAATTTCAACTACATTAATTGCTATACTTAGAGTACAGCTGTCGAGCCTTTAATCCTTCTTTACTGCAATGACATTTAATTGAATCGAATTATATTAAATTACCCTGAATGTACTAATGACTGTTCATTTGTTTGTACTGTATTAATTTAATTTTTTTTTATTTTGAAAGCAGTCAAACTTTGAGGTATACAGACCAGATTTTGTCATGTTTTCTCATATAACCCTAAAATATAGGAAATAAAATAATGCACTGGTGAGGAAAATGGGGGGAGTTCCTGAACCCTTTTTTTGAGGGACATTTGTTACTCCTTAATGGTGATACATGTATATGTGCTGCTTTTCAGTTGCAACTATAATCATTTAATATTAAGTAACATAACTATCTTCCTTATTAGATAGACTCTGCCTCAACACATTGTAAATCACAAAACAGAGAGACAGAGAAATGGCAATAGACTTAAAATAATGCTGCTTAGAAAGCAAAAATTATAAGAGAACATGACACAGCGAGTTTCTATCGTGCTTAGGTAAGCACTAAGGATAATACATTTATGTTTTCATAAAGTAGAGCACTGTGGCAGGGCTCCTGGGTGCCCCCGAGCCTGTGAGTCACAGTCTTTCCTTCTCTGAACCTCATTGGTGTGGCCCCTAGAGAAAGGTCCACCAGGCCATCTGCATGGCACACTCCAAGCTCTCTTCTGAAGCAAATAGCTCCAGGAGTTCTTCGTGCACTAAGTTACTACAGCTTGAGCCAAGTTTAAGGAGAGAAACCAACCCTGCTACCCTGGTCACCACTGATTGACCAGGGACGGTTGCCTAAAACAGAGTCACCCATGGGGCAGGCTGGACATGAGGAAGGCCAGGAATCTCTGCTAGGCTTTGCCAAACTCTGCCCCACAGAGCGCTCCACATGGAATAGAGACAAACTGACTCAATCAGATTCTCTTTTTTATGAAGGAGGAGTTCCCAGAGTGCCCAGGAATGCAGAGTATATTTTATCCCAAAGCTTGTAGTGATGTTGTCCTTCCTCCATGCGGCCTGCTCTCTAGCCAAGGGCTGGGGTGAGTGGGACCAAGAGTGACTGTAGAGCCAAGAAGGAGGTGATAACTGTGCAGCTAACATGCCCCTAAATCACAGCCCCTATCTCAAAGGAACCTGAGCATGTTCCTTTCTCGTAATCTTAAAAACCTAGCTTCTACATCGGAAATTAGACTCTGGCATTAGGGTCTCTGTCTAGTGTTCCATGCTTTCTCCACACCCGAGAGAGTATGAGAAAGCTGAAAGGGGACAAGCTTTGGTGCGCTCGGATGTGGGGTCTGTTTCTAACTCTGCTACTTACTAGATGACAGCCACTGTCAAGTCTGCTCTGAGCTCAGATTCCTTATCTCTAAATTGGAGATAATCTACATATAACCAGTGCTCAATCATTTAAAAATATGAACAATTTTGTAAGCTTTAAACAAATGTACAAATATTATTATTTCAATTCTTAGCTAAACTGTAAGTGTCTCTACTGCTGTCACTTGTTTATTTGTATCCCCTGCCCTGCATAATACTGTTTGTGGTCACCAGGCAGGTTTAATAAATGCTTGTTGCATAAGTCACTGCATTACAACCATGATCCACATAGATTATTCAGTAGGGGTACCACATTTAAAGAAGGAAAGTCCAACAAGAACTCAAACCTTCATTCGTTTTTGTTGAACAAGGTAACTCAAAAGTCACTCTTGCTGAATTTCCTTCCCCTCACATGATTTAACATCTGCCGTTTCCCAGGGCCTGTCACTGCCTTCTTTCCTTCATCCCCTGTGGCCCTTTCTAGTCATCCCTCACTTGCCCTTCCCACCTCTATTCCGAGGACTTCATCACCATCACATCCCTTCACATTCTCCAAGAGTCAGCTCCCCACACTCAAGGGCCCCTGGGAAAGAAAGTTCTACCTTCTCTTTCACTACTGTTTCGCATTACGTTAATGGGGCATTTATCCCTCAGCCCGTGTCTCAATTCTGGCTCAATAAACATAGGACCAAAAAGTGAATTCTGCTCAAGGGGAAGCTGAGAGGAAGGAAGTGAGCAGTGGTAAAACAGAGCCTATTTTATTTGGCAGAGAGAAAAGCTGGGAACACTCACCTGTATTTGTCATTTTGATCCTATCCCATGTAGAATGATTGGATGATGAATAGGAAGTTGTGAACATATATTACATTCCTACTAGGAATCAGGCACTAGTAATGATACAATAGAATTGACCTCCCTCATCCCTGCCCTTCAAAGCTTTGTGCCTCAGTGATTCACGGAGCGCCTTATCCATGGCCGGGAAGGTGATACAGATGCTCAAGGAAGTGATGCTAATGAGGTGCTTCACAAGATCAATATGGAAAGCGCGTACAGGGGACAGGAATTGCCAGGATCACAATGTTTTCAGGGTGTCCTTAGGGAGCTGGGTGATGCTTGTAACAGTAAGTTTTCATTGGGGTAAAGAAAATCGGCCTTATGTTTGGCAAGCAGAGAGAAGAGAAACTAATTTGGTTGAACTAAAAATCTATAAAAGCTGAGCACCTGTCCCTCTATAATTTGATGGGTGGAGGAATACAAATTTTTTGAATAGGGGGTTACTGAACCATCTTTTTTTTTTTTTTTTGGTTCTATTTGAATGAATTTTGCAGCTTCTTCATAGGCTGTGCTTAAATACAAGTATTAGAGTTAAAGAAGAAAGTACTGAAGGAAGAGAGGCCTCAGGCTGAGGACCTGTGCTGGTCCCATGCTTAATTTGACCAATGTTGTTGGAATCACGTTCAAATCAATTCATTCAGCTAGAATTCGTCAAGGTTTCTCTTTATACCAGCACTGTGAGAAATGCTGAAATAGTGGGTTTTTATAACTTAATAAATTAGGGACAACAATGTCTCTGAACAGTGCCCTAATAAGGTGATTGAGAAGATTAAAAAGGATGAGTATAAAATGATATGTACAGTACCTGAAACAAAGCAGGAGCTCAATAAATGTTTGGGGATGAATGAATCCTAGGAGTGGATTAGCTTGGTTGTCTCTAAGTTATACAACTTTATGATTCTGAAATAAATCTGGGACTGAGGAGTCAAAAATCTTGAGTTCTGAACTGAGATCAGCTCCTGAGGCTGAGTTGTATGGTATTTAAAGGCTCTGGACTCAGGTTGTTCTGGCTCGAATCCAGGACCCACCACTTGGCAGCTCTATGACCTGGGCAAGTTGCTTTACTCCTTCCTCCCCATTTCCTCACCTGTAAATATGGATAACCACAGAGACTACCTTGTAGGATTATTGTTCCAAGCATTTTAAATGTTTACCATCGTGAAAAATCCCTTGCCCGCTTTGAGCAATTGCCATCCCACACACAATGCTCTAACCAACAGAATGTGGCACAGATGACCGGATGTCATGCCCAAGACTGCATCATCTGCCTTGCTGGGACACTGTATCCCTTGCTCACTTTGAGGAGGGAAGTTGCCATAGTCTGTGAGCAGCAGTAACTGTAAACAGTTAGGAACCAGAGTACCTCCTATATTTCTTTCCCTCTGTTCTGGTGGCCTTAGAGGCCACATGTTCCAGAGGTCATGGCAACTAGATAGAAGTAGGCTGCCTGGCTGACATGGGCTCTTCTAAGATGAAAGGTAGACTTTTATTGTGCTAAACCACTGAGAGTTCAGGCTTTGTATATTAACCTTGACTATCAAAACTACCTCATGAGGATTGTTGTAGGATTATCCAAGATAATGTGCAAAAGCAAATAGCACAGATCATAGAAATCAGAACTTAATACATTATACCACTTTAACTTTACCCTATCTTGTTTTCTACAAACCTGCACTTTTGAGCTTTTTTTTTTTTTTTTTTTTTTTTTTTTTTTTTTCCATTTCTACAAACATACCATGCCATCTCATGCACCCTTCAAAATCTGGCTAAGGTAACATCTTTCCTGGGGTAGATGTGTTCCCCTTTTATTTCCATAGCAGAATGTTCAGTCCACCCCCAGCACTAACCACACTGTACTTACCACTTCCCTGGACAGTTGGTGAGTACCTTGAAGAAAGGGGTCCAAGGCTCTGTCACCTTCTAGACACTTGATAAATGTTTTTTGTTTACCATATCAGATTTACATCCTTCTTTATTACATACCTAATTGAAGTTTATTAAGAAACATTTTAAGCCATTCCCTTTCAGGATTTTCCCATGAAAATCCCAGACACTATTCGTAGGATAAGAGCTCTTTACTCACATGAGGAATATTAATTTCCCATAATCTTTCAATGCTCTCTATCTTAGACAGAGTCTCAGCACTCCTTTTAATCTTTCTGTCATAATTTTAATTCTCAACACTATAATAATGTTTTCAAGCTCCTTATTTGTGAAGTCAAGACTCACAAAGAGTGTTCTAGAAAGGGCCCATCATTACCAGGGGGAATGGAAGGCACTGTAGTCTCTACTATGAGATTTTTTTGTTGTTGTTCTTGAGCTGGATGGTGCTCTCTTAGCTGCTTGACTCTGGGGCTCCAGCACCTACTCATCTTGCATTTTTGTACTCTTTTGTATCTTTTCCCTCCAACTTCCTAGACTCAAGGTCAGCTCGTTGAAGAAGAAGCGAATTTCATCTCTGTATTTTCTCTAATTGAGATATGTAATTAGACATTCTAGTTCTAAGCTTTAGTGTACTTCTTCAATACCTTAATGGCCCTTGATGATAATGAGCAGACTCTCTCTTCCGGACCACTGCTGAAACAGATTTAACTATACCAAGCTCAACCTCTCTGTGTCTCAACTTTGCACCTCAAAATTGGCAAAGTAGTAATGTCTAAGCCCTATGCATATCTCACAATGTTCTCAGGAGCTTGAAAAACAAGACTGGCAAATGAACCTTACAAGCTTATTAATGCGTTTGCACCAAATTCACAGGTAGATGTTAAGAGAGCTATTCTGATTTTTTGTTGCATTTCATTTTGGCCTTGGATATGGCAGTATTTTCCTTCTTGAGATGCATTCATTTTCTTAGGCTCTATTCACATCAGTTGTGCATTTGAAATATAGTTCTCTGTAGACATGCTGTGGCCAGTGACCAGGAAAAAGAGAAAGTATCTCTTCTTTAGAAAGCTGCTCTCTAGATGTGATAAATGATACCCAAGAATTAGTGAAGAGCTGAGATGGGTCTAAAAGCTTAATAATGGTAGGATATTATCTTTAATAATACTAGTGAAAATGATCACTTTAAGTAGCATTCTCCATTTTTCCAAGCATTTTCACATGTGTTAGTGCATTAGGTCATTGCAAAAATTCTGTGCTTAGGCATTAAAGTCCTATTTTAAGATGTGGGCTCAGAGAGCAGACTTCCTCATGGTCTCACAGCCAGAGCAAGTAGCAAAGTTGGAAAGATCACCCAGTAGTTTCCACCCTGAAGCCACTTCTATTTTCACACAATGTAGTATTTTTTTTCATTATTTTCTTTATAATCACTAACAACCTTCACTTAAATGAGTCTTAAAAATAAAACCCTTTCCCAAGTTGTGTTTGATTTTATTGCACTGTATTTCAGCCACATAAATGTCTAAGCAGTGACCTCTCACTGGAAGTTTTACTGAGTTTTCCGTTGACCAGTTTACTTGTCCTCAGGGTTGCAGAGCTGGGGCCACCTCCAGTTTCTGCAGACTTGTCTCTGGGCCATACATGTGGTCCCTACATCTCAGAGCCAGCAAGTTTAACCTTTCTCATGCTGCTAGTCTCTCTCACTTCACTTTCATCTCTTCTGACTTCCTCTTCTTCCAGCACAAGACTCTTCTCTGCACTTAAGAACAGACAAGTTCATTGGATGGGCTGTTCCAAAGTTCGAAAAAGCAGGGAGTATTAGCAAGTTCACTTGACTAGAAGATTCAAGCCACGTTCTCCAATATCTACTTTACAGGCAATATGTTCCAGCCATATTTTCATCTCTTTATAGCTCCCATCTGCCTGACTCCTATGTCTAACTTACAATTGATTCTGAACTCCAGTGAGGAAAGGATTGTTATTTATTAGTTTCCCTCAAATCCCAACACAAATAAAACATGAACAAGACCAGTAGCTTCTTCAGGATTTTTTGGGTGATTTTTTTACTTGTTTGTTTGCTAAGTCCTCTGCCCTAGTTTTTTATTGCTGCTGTAACAAATTGCCTCAACCTTAGCAGCTTGAAATAACAAAAATTTTATGACCTACCTAGGAATTTTTTGTCTACTCTGAGGTTATAAGTATTTTCTCATATCCTTTCTTCTAGAAGTTTTATAGTTTTCATTTTTATATTTAGATACATGATACAGTATAAGTTGATTTTTGTGTATGAGAAGAGGTAATAGTATGGTATGGTAAAAGGCAGGGGTCATTTTTATTTTCCAAATGAATATCTAGTTGTTCTAGCACCATTTGTTGAAAACACCATTTCTTTCCTATTGAATTACCCTGGTAACTTCTCAAAAATCCATTGACCAAAGTACAAAGGTACAAAGAGTAATCTAGTATGCTGTCCTTATGTAAGAAAGAAAAGGATATAAGAAAGTTATACACACACACACACACACACACACACACACACACACAGAGTTCACTTACATAGCAAGCACACAAGGTGGATAAACTGAAAGCTAATGAGATTACTTACAGGGAACAAGAAAGAATGGAGTGGAAAGATTGGGGGAATGGGAACAGAGCTGTAGGAATTACTATGGGGAGAGACACCTTTCTGATGACAACTTTCCACATAGCTCTGAATTTTGGAACCATGACAATGTTTCACATACTCAAAGAATGCCTCAGTAATTAAAAATCAAGGATATGGGGAACTCTAAATGGAATACAAACAGTAAAAAATTAAATTTAACTGGACTACAAATGAGTAACATAACCAAAGGGGATGGGGAAAAAATACTAACCTAAGCAACTTTGGAAAACAATATTTTGACTGTTCACCCTAAAGCTAAAAACAAAAAGAACTGGAACTGTACACATACACTGTACTTGAGTTGGTAAATTGGTTTCTCAAAGGAACATGGGTTAACAATTCAGAAACTACTAATATATAAAAGAAGACTGAATAGGTAAGTATATTGTGAATAATAAGAGTCAAGTTTTTCACTGCTAGAGAAAGAAGTTAAAATTTAAAAAAAGTAAGACTGGATTAAAATTACAGATATTAGTATGAGCTCACGGTTTTTAATACACACACACATATAGATAGATATAGAAATAAATATATGTGTGTAGGTGTGTGTGTGTATGTGGTATATGTATGTGTATAAGGTGTGTGTGTATATGTGGTGTGTGTATGCGGGCTGTGTGTGTATGTATATGTAGGGTGTGTGTTCCTGTGTGTCTGTGTGTATGTGGTATGTGTATGTGGGATGTGTCTATGTGATGTGTGTGTGCGTGTGTATGTAGGGTGTGTGTGGTGTGTGTGTAGTGTGTGTGTGTGGTGTGTGTGTGTGTGTGTGGTGTGTGTATGTGGTATGTGTATGTGTACATGGTGTGTGTAGTGTGTGTATGTGGTATGCATGTATGTGGTGTATGTGTGGTGTGTGTACACATGTGGTATGTGGGTGTGTGCTGTGTGTATGTATGTGATGTGTGTGTGTGGTATGTGGTGTGTGTGTGTGTGTGTGGTGTGTTTGTATACGCACACCTTTTGAAAGGAACAGAATTGGACTGGCATTTGTACCTGGGGCTCTCTGACTGCAGACCCCACAGGGCTCCGTCCGTTGTCCTGCAGGCACCCTCTCCAGCTGCACCTTCCCCTGCTTTGCGTTTTCCTGTACATCCTGGGTGCTGTGAAGTGGTCTCCCAGACTCTAATGCTGAAGGAACAAGGGGTAGGGGAAATGCTCTTTTGCAATGTTATTGAAGTAAACTGTTTTTCCTTAGACTCATTAGCTGCAAGTTTAAAATTTCCAAATGTAATTGCCTTTAAAAATTGGATAAATCTGGAAGGGGGTGGGAGTCTTCAGCAGGCTGGCCGTTGTGTGCAGATTGTTTGACTTTAATATATTTATAGAAGTTGTGTCTGTCACCAGACCTCTGGGAACACTTGTACTATTTAAAATATAGATTAGAAAAATATGCTGATGTAATTGTCTGCCCTGAGGAATTTTCCCCTAATCACAGACTTCATGCCAATGTAAAAATTCCCACTTGGCACAGATGAAACTTAAAAGTTAGCTTATGCTTAGAAGTTAGCCTGAAATGCTTTGTCCCAACACAAATTCATTTCAGACTAGAGTTCCCCATAGACAGCATCTCCATCCTTTTTTTCTCCTGCTTTCCCCAACCAGGAGACTCGTCCACTCTCGCACACCCCTATCCCCAACCCTTGCAGGCATCTGTGGTTTTGCCTTGCTGTCCTTAGACATCTCAGTGGCTCCTCATGGCCATCTTAAGGACGTAAGACCCTGTCAGGATCTGGATCCAGGCAAATCCCCTGGCTTCCTGTTGTCCCCTCCTCCTTCTAAATTCCCGGTGACCCCACATTTGCCTCTGTACTCTTTCCTGACCACTAGTAACTCCCTGTTGGTACCCGGACACACCATGCAGAGCTCCTGCTCCGCGTTGACCAGTCTGTGAAAACTTGATGGAGCCCCCGTCAGAAGTGACCTGTTCTGTTTCAGGAAGCTAGTGGTGCTTCACCTGTACGCTCAGGGTTCCTTCTATAGAGTCCTTGCTGTGATGGATGCACAGTGTTCATATTATCAGTCAACCTAAATCTGTAGGAGGGCACAGAGCTAGCACAGAGATAGCAGAGGTAAAGTGCCTGGCACCCCACCTGGCAGGCACCAAAAAGCCACTTGATAGGTGGTGGTTTTTACTTCTTTTTCCTTCTACATTTAAAAAACAAAACAAAACAAGAAACAGTTACCCACAATGCCTGGCTTTTAGTAGATGGTCAATAAATAGTTTTAAATACAGAGTTTATTGTAGCAGAACTTATTAGAGAGATATTTGAAACAAGGAGGTATTTAAAAAACATTTCTGGATTCAGAGTTTCGATTTGAGGAATCCAGAGCCTGGGTATGTGACAAGTGCTCTTCTCAACACAGCAGTCATGTGACGCTGTGAAAAGTCCCAGTTTTAGGCAGATCACAACTGAGTTTTAACTCCAGAACCCATCAGTGGCTATATATCTTGGTAGTGCCTACAGGGTGCTACAGGATTTGGACCCCCATCTTCTCCAACCTCATCTCCTGCTTGTCCCCCACTTTCTCAGTCTGCCCCAGCCATCTGGCCTCTACGATCTCAATAAGTAAGGTATGGTTCTTCCTCAGGGACTTTGTATATCCTACTCTGGCCCATAACACTCTTCTCCACAATATCTATGTAGCTCTTTCCCTTCCCTCAGTCAAGTCTTCTCTCAATTGTAACCTTCTCAGTGATGTCTTTCCTGACTATCCTATTTAAAATTGCATGTGTGCACACAAACATTCCCTATCTTTCCTTCCCTGCTTTCCTCCCGAAGCCACTATTACCTTCAAATATATGATATAACTTATTTATATTGTATATTTTTCTCCACCCATCTTCCTGTGCTGTGAAAGCTCTCTGAGGGCAGTGTTTTGTTTTGTTTTGTTTCCATTTTATTACCTTCTGTATCCCTAGCCTCAAATAGTACTTGGCTTGAAGCAAGTCGTCCATAAGTATATATTTATGGAAAAATGAATGAAAGCAATCAACTGGAATACCAATCTCCCTTAGTTCTCTAGAGAGATAACCGCTCTCATTTTTGGCCTTCCCTGTTTGACTACTGTAGTCACATTGACCAATGAGCAGCATTTGCATTAAAGATAAATTACTTTAAATTAATTTATTTTAAATTAACTTATTTTAAATAAATTACGATACCTTTTCACTATTCTTGTGCCTAAACATTGTTGCCCGACTTTATTGTTACAATTATAACTTTTGAAATAGAAGTCTGGAAAATACAAATATTATAGAAAAAGTTATAATTTCAAAGAAGGCTATAAACAGATAAAGCAGAATAAAATTTACACTATAAAAGCCACTTTTATTCATTAATTCAAAAAATATTTCCTGGGGGTGAAAATAAAATAATACTTCCTGAGAGCCCATCGTGTTCCAGACCCAGTTCTAGGAGCGGGCGTTGCAGTGATGAACATAACATGGGGTCTTCCTGGAGCTACGGCCACAGACAGTGAACCAATAAGCACATGTTTCAGGTTGAGGTGAAGGCTTGGAATAAAATTAATGTGATATAAGAAGAGAGAGAGTGATGGGATTCATTTTTTATACAGGCTGGTCAGGAAAGGTGGCGTGGAGAGAATGTGAGCCAAGATCTGAACGAAGTGAGGCCGAAAGTCAGGTGATGATAAGGGCAGAGCATCTTTTGGCTAAAGGAGCTAAAAGTACAAGTTCCTGAGCTAGGAATGAACTTGATGTATTTGCCAACCTGATCTCGTTCACCGCTACTAAAGGTTTCTTGAGGTCGGCACAAAAGGCTTGGTGGACCTGTCTATCTTCAGTGAAGAAAGGCATTTGAAACCTGAGCACTTCTCAGAGATGAAAGCAGTGCCTCTCTAATGTATTCCTAGGACTTGTAGCATTGGGCCCACCCGAGAGCTTGTTAAATGCAAATTCTTGGGCCACGCCCCATACTTTGTGAATCACAAGTTAAGGGTATAGAACTTTATAATCTGCATTTCAGCAAGCTTTCCATGAGATTCTGACGCACAAAAGTTTGAGACGTTTTGAAATCAATAATCTCAAATATCTAAACTTCAGTGTTTTTGTTAAGATGAAACAAAGAAGAAGAAGTAGACTGAGGCAGCTTCCACGCTAGGATGGCAAAGAGAAAAATGTGGAAGGCACTGCAAATTCAATTCCCGTCTAGCATTTGTCTGTCTCTCCTCTCAAGAAGCATTCTGTACAGCACTTATAGCCAGGCACTTCCAGAGCCATCCTTTCAGAAAACCTCTCTAAAATGCACAAATTACACAAACATCCATAAGTGTGTATCAGCAGGTTTAGGAAATGAAAAAAAATTAAGGGGTCAAAGAAAGTGGTATCTATGGAATTAGCAGCCTGTTGAATAACCCACGGCATACACCTTACCCTTTCAAGTCCTAGAATTTTTGTTGTGTTTTGTTAATTTGGGTCCAGGGTGGTTCAGGGATATGATAGGCTTCTTGAAATTTTATTGAAAATGGTGTGTGTATTGTTCAGAAGAGAGGGTCAGTAGTTTTCATAAAATATTCAAAAGGGTCCATGACTCAAAAAAATTTAACAAAAAATCCTCTGTATAAAATGGGTGGTTATTGAACTCTGGTCAAATGTTAATACAACTTGAAAACCAAAATGATTGACTTTCTTACCCCAGAGCTTCTCAGCCTAAATTCAAACATGGAAAAGAGTTAGCTTTGTGGGTGGTATTTTTCTTTGTATATACAATATATGCTTTTAGGACTTACAACCTCATAAATAGCAATTTCGTGCCTGTCAGTATTGTTTTGGCTTAAGAGGGAGGGATTACAAATTCTGCTGGCCTCATTCCAGACCCATCATTTTACTTCCGTGGCCTCTGTGAATCGCAAGAGGCTTTAGATGCTATCTTTTTAAAAAATCTACATAAGGACACACATGCACATACACAGTATAAGTTAATTTGGTCCTAAAGCTCCTTTCTTTTATTCACTTCATATACAACACCCCTGCCTTCTTTTATTTCATTTGCTTTCCCTCTGTTCTAATTTTGTTCACAGTGTGGTAGAGTTTTCACCCTAAAAAACCAAGTGTCATAAACAGGTTTGGTGCTACTATGTGGTCATGTAGGAATGCTCTTTAGGTCACAGAGTCAGGCCACCAGAGAGGGAGTTGTTTTTAGAAAGTAATAGTAAACTTTTAAGGGAGTCAACTGTATTGTTTGTGGTCTGATGCAGGCGTCTCTCATTTAATGCCTTCACTGTGCAGATTTCATGCCTTACTCTTGTATCAGATTCTTCCATATTGCTGGGAAGAGAGACATGGTCAGGCTATCAGTCATGGGGGTTTATTGTGGGAATTAATGGAAATAAAAAGGAAGAAATCCAAACTGCTGCATAACTAGGAACCAGAACCTCATTTATAATTGTTTATTTGTGATGATAGATCTAATGGTCCAACAGCCACTTTGGGATGGAGTTGGGGTGGAAAGGAGCCCACCCAAGGCGTCGAATCCATTGTATCTCTGATGAGTTCTTGGGTCTCTTGCCCTCCCTTCTCTTTTTTTTTTTTTTTTTAAATTGGGGAAGGGGAACAGGACTTTATTGGGGAACAGTGTGCACTTCCAGGACTTTTTCTCCAAGTCAAGTTGTTGTCCTTTCAATCTTAGCTGTGGAGGGTTCTGTTCAGCTTCAAGTTGTTGTTCTTTCAGTCTTAGTTGTGGAGGGCGCAGCTCAGCTCCAGGTCCAGTTGCCGTTGCTAGTTGCAGGGGGCGCAGCCCACCATCCCTTGCGGGACTTGAGGAATTGAGCTGGCAACCTTGTGGTTGAGAGCCCACTGGCCCATGTGGGAATTGAACCGGCAGCCTTTGGAGTTAGGAGCACGGAGCTCTAACCGCCTGAGCCACTGGGCCGGCCCGCCCTCCCTTCTCTTGCTTTGCCTTTTTTCTGGACTACTCATATCTGACTCTCTACTCATGTCTCCAAGTCATGGTTTCTGTTTACTGCCTTCACGTCCTGTATCTCTACATCTTCACACTCTACTAATAGACCATCGCCTTTATATGTTGGCAAATCAAGCACCCCAAAGGACAGGATCAGATTAGGTTGACATCTCTCCTTTTGGATACAATGTCTCCACTGGGAAGAATTCTAGAAGAGGTCCTTTGGGTGGACAACCATTGAGTCAGGAGGCCCATTCCTGGGTGAGTGTAACTACATTTATTATGATAGAAAGCACCTGTAAGTACATTTACAAACCCAAGAAAGAAGTTATAAATGTGGCAAGAGTCTTCAAAGTGGGGCTCAGTGCACAACAGTCTGTAATAATGTCCCACAAAGGGGCCCATGTCCTAATTCCCAGAACCTATGCGTATGTTACCTTACATTGCAAAGACGATCTTCTGGATTTGATTAGGTTAAGATTAAGATGGGGAGATTATACTGGATTATCTGAGTGGGAGAAATAAGAGAGACAGAGAGAGATTTTAAAATACTACTCCGTTGGTTTTGAAGATGGAGGAAGGAAAGAACTCTAGAAGGAATGTGCCAAAGAATGTAAGCAACTTCTAGAAGCTAGAAAAGACCAGGTAGTGAATTCTCCCCTAAAGCCTCTGGAAGGAATACAGCCTTGCCAACTCCTTGATTTTAACCCAGAGAGACTCTGCCAGACTTCTTATCTCTAGAACTATAAGATAACACATTTGTGTTATTTTAAGCCATTAAGTTTTGGGTAATTTGTTACAGAAGCAATAAGAAACTAATAGAGAGCTCATAAAAACATTTTCTCACCGAAAATCTTCTGTTTGTAAAAAACAACTTCAGAGGGAATTGTAAATTTACTCATTTTCATTCCATCCTGGGCATAACTTATTTGCCACTTTCCTGCCTATCGCACTCAGACTTTTCCATTACCTACTCTCACCATTGGCTTGGCTCTTGACTTAGTCGGGACACTTTGGCATCATGTCACTTGAAGTTTGATTGGGACTGACACCGAGTGTCCTCATCCACCCTCCTACTTGGCCATAGTTGTTGACCCGGGATTAAACACAGAACTCAGACGTAAGATTCTCTGGCAGAGCCACAGGAGAAGACGTTCTCTTTAAGTTGGTGGCAATGAGTGTAGGGCTTTACGTGAGCATCATGTCTACTGTGTGTAATGAGCCACCTGAGAAACTCAGAGAGAAGACGCTCTGCCTTTACTGTTTCAGCGCCTGAACTATGCTATGCCTGATGTTTGTCTTATTTCTGGTCTTTCTCAATACATTGGTTCCACATTTAATCCATCAGTGCATTCCGTTAGCTTTATTTTCAAAATATATCCAGAGTCTAACTGCTTGTCATCCTGTGCTGCTATCGTAGTCCAGTCCACAATCACCTCCCTGAGTTACTATCGCAGCCCCTTACCTGCACTTCCTGCTTCTGCCACTGCCTCTCTTCACTCTGTGCTCAGCCCAGCAGCCAGGACATATTCTCAAAATGTAGCTCAGATCACATCCCTCCTCCATTGTCTCCCATTTTCACTCGGGGTAAAAGTCACCGTCCTTGCTGTGGGCCACAGCACCCTGTATTTCCCTGCCTCTTACCTTTCTGATTTCACATCCCTCAGGTCTTACGCAGATGCCATCATATTCCCTCATGCTTTAGCTTTCTTCACAGCACTGTCACAGTCTAACATGCTCTATATTTTATTCTTTTGTCTTAAAAGACACATTTGGTGCTTTGCTAAAAATTACAAAACAGTGACCTTTCCTCCAGGCCGACACTGCAGCCGAGTGAGATTCAAAGCTTCGAGTTCAAATGTGATTTTGGCTCCACGTGCCCTTTAATTTGGGTCATACTGGATATTAAATTGTATATCTATATATGCCTATATCTTTTACTCTGTGCTCCCCACTAGAATGTATACTTTATGAGATCATTTTATTTGTGTGTTTTTATAAGTAGTATGTCCTCAATATTTACAACAGTGCCTGATACATGATAGGAGCTCAAGAAATGTTTGCTAAAACAATTATGTTTAGAACTTTTTTGCTTGAGCTAGCCTGAATTGGTTTTCTGTCACAACCAGAAGAGTCCTAATATGCCCATGAAATGCCAAATATTTATGCGGAACAGCACGAGTGACATAAATTGCTGTTCTCCTGAACAACTCATTCTATGTTTAGATATTTATGCTTCTTTCTGGTATTTTGGTGAAAGCTGCCTCCCTGAAAATTTCACACATGTCTTACTTACAGATTAAGCAACACAAAAGAAATTTAATTCTTCTATCGTATGATAAAACCTCAGATATTTGAAGGCAGTTATTATTATTTTGTATCTACTCTCTTTTGATTAAAACACCCCAACTTCTTCAACTGTTTCTCATATAGTGTTGTTTTAAGACCTCTCGCTTTCCTTGTTAGCCCTCTTTGAATATCCAGTTTTTTGTTCCTTCCAATCAGAACTGAATGAAATACTGAATGTGATTCAATTCATATAGAATAGAGCAGAATTATCACCTTATCTTTAAGATATTTACATTATCTTTACAATATTCTACTTTCATTAATGTGATTTATAGTTGAATTAACACTTTTGAAAAGTCAAAGCATAACAGTGATTTATGTTGAGCTTACCATGAATTAAAACTCGAAAGTCTGTGTCACAAGGGCTCTTGTTAAGCCATATTACATTATATAATTAGACAATTAACACTTTGAACCAAAATTGCCTGCACTTGGGTTCATGAGTCTTATATCAGTCTCTGTCCTTTGCAGCTTTCTGTCAGCTCCTTATTTTATAGAATCCTTCTGTTATCTTTATCCAAATTCCTCCATCTCTCTTCTGATCACCTTTCTTTCACCTGAGGGTTCTGAGGGAGAAGGCACCTAAGCAGTTCCCACCTCACACCCTAGAGCTAGATGGCAAGTCACTCTTACCTGTTCTGGGCTCCCACCTCATCTTCAAGACCCAGTGTCCCCCATGAACCAAAAGATACTTGGTTTCCTGCCTTGGTTCTATTTCCTGTTCCAGGAATTTTCCTAGAGCCAGAATCTTCTCCTGCCTCTGTGTCTTTCTGTGATCTTTCAGGGAGTATTGGAGACTTTCTGCTGATCGTCCTTCTGGTGAAAGATGACCCAGTACCCAGTGATCTATAAGATGCCAGCATTACTTGCCAAGACCTCTGAACATGAGCCAACCCCAATGTCCTACACCAATATCTGCCTTCCCACTGACATACTCACCATTACTACTGAGAACCATATTCAAACCATAATTAGAAATTATTTTTCTCTGTTATGTACAACATTCTAAGTGCATGAATAAGTGGAAAAGACCCAATCAAATAGGTAAGAGAAAGATACACTAGGACCAACAGAGAAAAGGGTTTCAAAGAGAAAATTGTCATCAATGCCAAATGTTACAGAGAGATCAAAGGATTTGTGCACCAAGAGAACATGACTGTGTTTGGTACAGTGTCTCTGATATCTGCAGCGAGAAGCTTTTGATACCTGTCTTCAGTCTATTAGGGCACAATCACTACACATCCTGAATACCAATTCAAAACTATCATCTTCGTTGGACTGAGTAGATCTGTCCTTGATACACAGCTACATTGATCTGTCCCAGGCTGTCATATGCAGGTTTCATGTAGCAGGAGAATGGAATAAAAAACTAAAACTTACTATTTATACTGGACACCTACAACTGATAAGATTAGTAGATTCTATAGCTTGCAGGAGACAGAACAAATTTAGAGATTCTTACCCTTATTCCACAGAATCATAATCCCAGGACAGTCATAGGATTATGAGAGAGATAGAGGGTCCTCAGAATTTTTCAGATCTATGCACAGAGGAAAAGGTAGAGCAGGAATGGCATGATAAGCTCTGGTCTCTGGGAGATGCCTATGGGAACAACAGGTCCGAGCAGAGTCATTAGATTAAAAAAAAAAATTGATGTACAGTCATTGCTGTGCTAGACTTCTGGGGTTGTCTTGGCTCCTGTCTCTTCAGAAGGCTCCCACTTTACCCATTCTGGTTATCTCAAGAGCCACCCACTCTCCTACCAATATATTTCCTGCATGATAGTCAGAGTTGGTTCTGTTGCTTGCAACAAAAGAACGCTGATTGACACAAATACCACACCGAGAAGTGGACCAGCTCCTCTTTCATTTCCCCCCTTCCTTCCTGGAAGACAGGAGAATAGAAAGAAACCTGGAGAACAGAATGCCTTGAGCACATTCTCCTTTTTCTTCTGACATTAGTATTAAAGCAATTGCTTCTCTTCTCACACTGATTCTCTTCAAGCCACTACTCACCCTCTTTTCCTACATGTTGTGGCTTAAACCACAGCAGAAAAGGGAAAGCCTGAAAATCATTTGAATGTAAATTGAGCTGAATTTGTAAATGAGACAAAATTAGACATACACACATGCTATTTACAAAGGTTGGCAATGAAATAAGAATTAACCACATGAGATAAAAACAATACAATGTGTTCCGGAGAAAAATGTGGTGACAGTTTAGCCAAAAGTCCCAGGTATAATGGACACCTCTTCATTATCACTTTTCTGGCCGTGACACAAACAGCCAAACACTGAATAAATTTGGGGATATATACATTACTTTCTTTTTGTATTATAGTGACATGTTTTTTTCTGTTTACAACTATTTAGGGGGAGGAGGTCTTATTAATTAGCACTGGCAAAAACAATCATCTAACTCCAAATCTGATCAACTTACAGACTGAAATTGTGGTAGGTCCTGAGACATGCTGACTTTCCATCCAAGTTACCCTAAACTTAAATGGCATCTGTTTGATCAGTAAACATCCTGAGGGCCTACCCAATTAATTAATGTTTATATGCTTCATCTTCCCAACAAATTTGTAAGCTTTGAGAAGATGGGGCCATACTGTAGTGAAGAAAGCATATACTTAGGAGGCAGACAGACCTGAGCGAGTCTGTCCTCCATGCTCTGCCTCTTGACACCTGTGTTAAACTAAGGCAAGTTACTTCACCATTTGAGCCTCTGTTTCTTCATCAGAAAATGGAGAGAACAGTCTCTATATGATTACCAAATATGTTCCTGTATGTTAATCTCTATCTTGTTTCTTCTCTTTCCTTATCACAATGCCTGATGTAATATTCTGCATGTATGGACATTAAATAGATATCAGGCATCATTCATTCAACATTTATTGAATACTATGTACTAAGAACTGTAATTGGTCCTGGGGATACACCCATGAAATAGCAGCCTTCAATCAGCCTGAATTCGCCATCATTGGGAAACATGGCTGCTAATGGCTTGTGGCACATGGATTTATATCACACAACATCAGGGGCAGGATGGACTGAAACTTGTCCTCTATGGTCAGATTCAAAAATTCCAAGAAGGACTCCAGTTGATCAAACTTGAGAAAGGTTTCTACCTGGTTCCAATTAAGGAGATTGGCTAGAGATTTAAGCTTGTTTATTGTGATTGTCCCAACATGGATCTGTTACCTACCCCAGGGACAATCAGCAGTGACTATGAGAAAGCAGATTCAATAAGAAAATGGTGCCTCCATTTAATTCATTCAATGAGTAAAGAGGTATTTCCCAGAAGAAAGAGGATGTTATTCTAGATAGATAATACAGAATCTGTCTGTGTTAGTATTTCTTAAGAATGGGATCTTTGTCTTTTTGGTCTTATTCATCTGCATTCATCTAGTGCTCAGCTTAGTGACACATGTGAATGTAGATTTGTAAGTGTATGTGGATGAGATACCACCTTACACCTGTTAAAATGGCTGTTATCTACAAGACAAATGATAACAAGTGTTGGAGAGGTTGTGAGGGAAAAGGAACCCTCAGATGCTTCTGATGGGAGTGTAAATTAGTGCAGCCACTATGGAAAACAGTATGGAGTTTCCTCAAAAAATTAAGAATAGAATTACCATATGACCCAGCAATCTCTCTTCTGGGTATCTACCTCCAAATTTTGAAAACATTTATCTGTAAAGGTACATGTACCCCTATGTTCATTTCAGCATTATTCACAGTGGCCAAGATGTGGAAACAACCAAAGTGTCCTTTGATATATAATTGGATGAAGATGTAGTACATATATATACGAAGGAATATTGCTCAGCCATAAGAAAAGATGAAATATTGCCATTTGTGACAACATGGATGGATTCTGAGATTATCATGCTAAGCAAAATTAGTCAACAGGAAAAATCGAGAACCATATGACTTCACTCATATGTGGCATATAAAACTAAAAGCAACAAATGAACAAGACAAATACACAAAGTAAAACTCATAGACACAGACAACAATCTGGTGATTACCAGAGGGAAAAGGGGGAAGGGGAGAGGTACAAAAGGGTAAACTAGGTCAAATATATGGTGACGGAAGAAGATTTGACTTTGGGTGGTGAACACACAATGCAATACACAGTTGATATATTATAGAATTGTACATTTGAAACCTACATACTTTTGTTAACCAATGTCATCCCAATAAATTTAATAAAAAAATAAGTGTATGTGGAATGGAAGTATATAAAACATCCAGAGAATATTTAATTGATAAATTATGGGTCAATAGCTGTAACTGCAATGCAAGTTCAGAGAAAGGAAGAACAGTGGGATTTAGAGAGATCATGGAAGACATAGGACTTTAATTGGGCCTCCAAGAATGATTTAAGTGAGATTTAATTAAGTGAAGAGGAGGGAAGTAGGTATTACAGAAGTGAGCACAGCTTATGTATTTATTTGAGGGGTTGTGGAAAGCAATCAAAGTACAAATGAACCTTACTGAGGCAGTGAGGAAATAGTGAATAAAGATAGGAAATTATTGGAGGCAGACTATGGGAACCCCAAGAAAGAGGCAGAAGAGTCTGTTCTGAATATATTAGTGAATGGAGAACCATATAAGTTCTTGAGCAAGAGAGGGACACAAAAATGAATTTAGGAAGATTAATAGTTGCAGTGGTGAGGAAATCCGTCATGGATTATCTGCGAAGTTAGAAATCAAGCCCTGAGCTCTGGCCCTGAGACAGTACATAGAAACTATATACAGAAGCTAGATTATATATAGAATCTATATATGTGATAGATTATATATAGAAGCTCTATTACTTCACCAACGAGTAATTGAAAAATAACTTCAAGGCTTCTATAATAGCATTACCACTGGAATATATTGGATGGTAAGGAAGTGAACCAGCCTAGTTTGAGTTAATGGGAATAACAAACTTCATTTTTGGCATGTTGACTTCTAGGAGATGACAGAGCATCTAGATCAGTAGAAAGGTAGAAATACCATCCTGAATTTCAGGTAAAATGTGAAGGTTTATTTTGGGAAGCCAAAATTATTTTGATAATTTTACTTAACAGAGATGTATTGTGTCTTTACTAAAAGAGAGTTCTGGACTAGGTGTTCTGACAGTACAAGAAGGATATAATCCCTGTCTTTTAGCCATTTCCCTTCTGTTGGGGGATGTGACAAGAAAATGGCATCTCTACAAGACTAATAATCCTATGACCTTAGGCTTAGGTCTGTGTTTCTTCATATTTTTTAACTAAAAAGTAGTATTCTATAGTAAAAACATTAGAAAGTGTTCCTAAAAGTGATGTTCTTAAAAGTGATTTGTTTTCATTGGTTACCATGGCAACCGAGGTTGGCATTTCCGGGAAAAATGTGCAACTAAGACTCTGAGCTAGGGCATTCTGAGGTGGCCTCTGTTTGGCTCCAACAGGTTCTTAGACTTGCTATAATCTTTCACACCATGGCCCCAAGTGTGTAGACTACTCTGATAAAGACAGCTCCCATGTATGAAGCTGGTAATTTTTGGAGTTATACTCTATGTACGTTATCTCTTTTAGTTCTTGGAATAGCCCACATGAACTCTCCAAGTGATGAGTAACGAGGTTTTGATTACACAGATAACCTTTCATTCATCCATTCACTCAAAAGATGTTTATCAAGCACCCTCTGTCACCCAGGCCCTAGGGTTAGGCAGTCCCTGTCCTTGCAGTGTTTACAATTTCAAAGGGAATGAAGACACTAAAGAAATTAGTTACAGTACAGTATGGTGCTTATTATCATACTGGGAACATACATGTTCCAGGGAGCTATGGTAATATTTATCAATAATCTGGTGGGCAGAGAAAGACTTGCTGAAGACGTGGACTTGAAGCAGAGACTCAAAGAACAATGGTATTAGCTTAGCTGAAAGAAAGGGGACAGTGAGAGCATTCCAGGTAAATACACTGAAAAACATGTCTGTGTGCTTGGAAGTGAGAGAAGACCTACCTGACTAAAGGAAATTAGAAAAGTTCTGTGTATTTGATTGTAGTATTGGAGAGAGAAAATGGGCCCAGCTGATCCAACAAGTTACTGAGGATTAGAATTTAGGCTTATTGAATGCCAATGACTGCTCTTGACTCCTCTCCCCAAAGCCTGTTTAAGTTTGTAAAGAATCTAGATTAAACTACCATTTTCTGATGTCCCAAAAGCCAGAAAATAAAATGGATTTCTTATTTCAGGGTGACAGTGTAGTCTTGTTTCATGGGTCTGTAGTTCGGTATAGAGTGGGTTTTTGCATATAATGTTAACTCTGGTAAGTCAGGACTTTCCACAAGCAACTATGCTTTAAGAGTCAGAAAATTCCAGTGAATTGTAAGAGAATTCAGAAGGGAAATGTCTGGTGTTTCTCAGACTGGACATTTGAAGCATTTGCTGTCAATATTCACTGTATAAATGACTACTTTAAGAGTGAAGTGCTAGTTAATATTTTTGTTCTCTGTGAAAATTATTTTTATTTTTAGAGTGTCCCTTCTGAGAACTGAGACTACATATCAGAAAGAAGATCATTTTCTTCCATTCTGGTGTCTTTAATCTAGAGAGAGGGTTCAATTTGTAAGGTAATCTGATACTTTTCACAAGCAATATATTTTTTTTCTCAAAAGTATAGGTAAAAAATATGTGTGTCATATAGACCTGTTCTATGTATTATCAAAACATGATTAAAATGGTTAATGATGAATATCTGTACATATTTAATAGCAACACTTACATTGAAGATTTCACCTTTGTTTTGCTCTCATAGTAAATGAGTAAACCAATACTGGAAATTCTCAAAGCAACTGTGGGGAAGACAAGGAAAGTTCAGTCATTAATCATCTTGTGAAAATAGACACAGTAGAAAAAGAATTGAAGCAAAACTCACTGGACCAAAGTAATCCATATTGGAAAATGTAGATTTCCCTAGTCAGATACGAGATTTGTTTTTCTGATCTGTCTCCTGGCCTAAAACAGAGAGCCATAGTGAGCAAAACATTACACATTTCTTTTCTGGGTCCAGTAAGCAGGGAATTAAAAGAATATGCTCCATAGATTAGAGGTATTTCTCTAAAAATTTGTATGTATTTCAGCAGTTTAAAGTTAAGGTGAAGTGATTATTCATATTGCCATAGTTAAATATATTATGAAGATTAAATAAAAGCAAAGCTTTATACCCTTAGGGCCTGTATAATATAAATGTAAAATGATGGATATAACCCAAGGTTACTAAAATAATTAAACATATGATAAATAGATTCTTTAAAGCTTTTCATCAATGAGCTCTAGAAATTTTATCCACAAGACTTCTTTTGTTCACTAGAAAGGATTACTACGTAAAAGTTTGGATTATATTAGAAACATCATAAATGTGAAAGAACTTGATAAAGTTGGGGCTTGCCACACGTAGATTTCCTTTGCAATTCCTGGTAGTTAATGGGCTAAAGAAATAATTCACTAAGACCTATTTGTTCTCCGGCCGTTGTTGATCTCTAAAACTCATGAAATCATGGTTAATCTTTCTATTTCCCTTTTGCTTTCATTCAGCCCTTCCCCAAATCCTTGGATTGTTTCCCTAAGAATGTTTCTGGATTGAGTCCCTTTGTCAAGCTCAATCCTGGCCGCTCTCATCAGCTCCACCCTGGAAGGCAGCCAGTGGAAGTAGTGTTCTTCCACTACTAGTGTGCTCGACACACATACACACAACTTCTGGAACTACTTTTTCACAAGCAGTTTTTATCATGCCATTTCCTGCCTCTGCCTCCATAATTTATTCTCTCTCTCTCCCTTCGTCTTTTCACCAACAATCAGTTCTCAGACACAGATGGACTCCATTTTACTTTTCATGTATTCATGTGGCCAGTATTTAACATCAGACTTGTCTTTTGGAAAAACCACTCTGTAGTTTTCACACTACAGTGTGAAATTGCCTTGGGGTGGGTGTGGCAAAAGATCTCACAGAGTTGTGTGTTGGAGGCTGGTTCAGGAGCCCTGGCAGGAGATAATGATGGCTTAAAACAGGATCTCGGTAGATGGACGGTAGTGGAGATGGACTGAAATAATTGTTTTTGTAATCTGTGTAGGGGTTATGTATGCCCTATACCTGCTGAATGTGACTTTCTAGACATTCAGTAATTGCCTTCCAAACTTTTGCCAACAAGTTCCACTTAAAGCTCCTGCTAGATATATGACTCACCACTCTGTCTGCATGTAACCTTCCATGCCCCAGTTTCTTTATCTGAAAGCGTACCAACGTCATCTGCTTCATAGAATTGCTTTAAGGCTTAAATAAGAGATGCTTTAATGTGCTAAGCTCAGTGCTTGGTCCATAGTAAGAGCATCATCAATGTTAGTCACTTGTTTGTCACCACTACTAAATCTGCTGCCACTAAATTGACAACTGAGACTTTCTTGATTAGTCCTCAACATCCCCAACACTGTAATTCATACACATAAAACAGAATTAAATAATTTGGGATCTGGAGGAGATCTCAAGAATTATCTTGTCTAATCTCCTTACTTACAGATTTAAAACTCTATGCACCATTTGGAGAAATGATTTGTTTGGACTCACACAATTCATCAGTACCAAATCCCAAACTGGAGCCCTGGTCTCCAACTCGCTGAATTGAAGGACTTTTGTTGTACATGCTTGTTGCATATGCTCAACTAAAATTTAAGCACCTTGAGAATGTGGCTCCTCTTCTGGTGATTGGCCCAGTGCTCAGCCAGCAGCCTAACACCTATATACTGTCACATGGTAATGTGGAAATGCATTCTGATGCTTGATGCTACAAATTAGGTTAAATGGATTTATGAGCTAAACCATTTTCAATTTCTACTCACCATATAATTAGAGAGATTACAGCACCCAAAATGATTAATAGTTTATTTAATGATCATCTTACCTGGAGTTCAAAATCTTTTTAAAAGAATCATCCCACACTCTCAGTAGTGAAGTATTCCTTGGGTGATTCTAAGGCTGCGATAATATGGTTAGGGTACCACAGATTGTACTCAGATAAGTACTTCTAAATGGGCTCTTCCTGTTCACTGGGGCTGGAAGGGAGAATCAGGTCTTCTGGTCTCCTTTGTTGACACAGCCCCCTGTGAAACTAGCGTCATCACAAAACACAGAAGCGCACATTCGGCTGCACTGGTAGAGAGGCTCCTTCCAACACATTTAACTATTCAGCTCTGCCAACCTGGCAGGGATGTCATTTCAAAAGGAACCTGGTGGAGGATTTTTCCTTCTGGAACTTTTTTTTGAAAAACATAATGTTTTCTTTTTTGCTTTTTTGTAATCCCACAAAACTAAGCATTCCTCTCCCGTGGCCTAATTGGAATCTTAGAATGTTTACTTTCCCACTGATCCCAGACAAGGAGCTGAACTTGGTTAGCTCAGATATTTAGGACTCAGCAACACTGAATTGATGGTTTTGAGACTCTTGGTGTGGAAATAAATATAATCTTCTTCAGTGTCTTCTTAGAACACAATCTACTACGTGCCATTTTTTATATTATCCATATATCTGTTTTTACCTCCGGACCCATCTATCTTTCTTATTCTTGTTTTCTCATTTCTTCCTTTATTTCTTTTCCTCACCTGTTTCTAGTAATATCCCCTGATAAAAATCTGTTAAAATACTCTCCCACTACCCCCAAAATGATAATACCACCTGAAACAGGAAAATAAAATTACTGTCATATTATTCTTACAATATCTAACTTGGGGAATATATGTTTTCTTAGAGTCATAGAATTTTAGAATAGAAAGGAGCCTTGGGAAATTTGACACTTAAAATACAATTTGGAGTAACTAGAATGTTTTAGGAATGGCTCATTTTAATTTAGTAAACAAGTTTTATTTCATTTGTCAGGAAAAGTTGTCCAAGATTTGGAAATGGGTAAGAGAGATCACCAAGGTGTCTATGAAGTAAATATGGGGATGCCTAACAGAATTTCCAGGGATTATCTGATTTTATGGAGTTTGGACTTTTGACTGTCTTTGACAAGGCTATTCACAGATCTGTAGTGATAAAATTTTATTCATGAAGGAAACTGATGATAATGCAAATATTTCTGTTCATAGTGATGCAAATTTTATCCAGTAGAGAACATAACTATCTCTAAGTCAGTTTCTTATTTGACTCAGTTTTAGTATCATACTGATTTCCTCATTAATCAATGAATTAAATAAAATATTTAACAGTTGTTCATTTTATATTTGTATGAGAATTAAGATTTGGCTATTTTGGAAACTATACTTTAATACAAATTTGTTCAGGATGAATTGTTTAAAATATATTCATGGTTTTTCTACCTTTAGTAAATAGAATATGGCATACTTTATTTGATTTTTAAAGATTTTGCTATGTTTCAAGGTTGTGATGACAGACCCCAATTTGCTGCTACATAGCTATCTAGGAGAAATAACTGTAATGCAGTGATTAAGCACATGGGATTTAGAACCAGAGTACTAAGGTTGAAATCCTGACTCTGCTCCTTAACAGCTGCTTTCTGGCCAGTTACTTAGTCCCTTTGTGTTTCAGTTTCTTCATTTTTAACATGAATTTGATGTGAGAATTAAATGAAGAAATATATGTAAAACACTTGGGGCAATCACTATTTATCAAGTATCATAGATGTTTTTAACTTCTGAATGCCCAATCCTGCCACGGGCAGAGAGAAAATCATTTAAACTATGTGGGCAAGTCTTCCCTACCCAGTCAGGGAGTAGATGTGTGCCTGAATCAGGGGTTCAGGGAGTAGGCAGCCCTTGGGTTCCCACTCCGAGCTACATTCCAACTTGGCCTCTGAGATGGCTTTGCAATGTGTCCATTTGGCTAGTCTGAACTACGTATCCAAGAATTGTTCTTGTGTATTTCTGGATAGGGAAGGTCATAAGAGAATTCTTACAAGATGGTTAGCAGGCAGAAGGAAGGAAGTAGCTATTTTGTAGTTCACACACATTATTGCTGATCTACGACTCTCCTCATTCAAGTGAGGCAGCTGCTGGGCCTACAGAGGCTCTACCTCCCCCTGAATCTTCCTACAGCTTTTATGAAGATGTGTGCGTTCAGTTCCATGACAAAAGGCCCCCACTTCTGCAGGATACCCTTGTCACCAAGGACAGGGGCAACGAGAACAGACACAGGTTTCAGGTCATCCTTGTGGGACTCCAGCCTGCTTGTGAGCTTCCGTTCATGACCGTCCTGTGGACCTTCAAGCTCCAGCACCTCCAGACACAGGCACACAGCATTATCACGACTGCTTAAGCAGCCCCCAGAATTGCATGAACCAATCCCCTGCAACAAATCCCTTTGTAGACAGATGATAGATAGATAGACAGATAGATAGATAGATAGATATAGATATAGATATGTCCTACTGATTCTACTTCTCTTGTTGAACTGTGACTCATGCAAAATTTGGTACCAGGAGTGGGAATCCAAGCAGAGCTCAATCAATTGTTTATCTATTCACTCAAAAATGGACACAAGCTAGACATATAATTACAAATATACTTTTATCACCTGAAAATGTATCATGAACATCTTGTTCCATGTGAGTATCTCATTAATTTTAATGGTTAAATAATTCCTTGTAAACATGTACCAAAAATTAATAAAGTACCTCATACGAGCATTCGGGTTGCTTCCAGTGACAATACTACAATAAACAGTTCTATACATATATACCTGCATGCTGTTCTGATTATGCTCTTAGGCTAAATTCCCAGAAGAGTAATTATTTAGTCAAATGATATGCACAATTAGATTTTTGATTTTATTAAAATGTTTGTTTTAGTTTACAACTCTTCTACCAACTGTGTATGAAAGGACCTATTCTTCAGAAGTTCGTTAATATTTTAATTCAGGGCATTCCCCAGTGGATTTCAGTGGTTTGTTTTGTGAACTGAACTAGATGTACTGTTGCTTTTAGAAATGTCAATTGCCAAAACTTTCTATGAAGGCTGCTTTCCTGGTTAGGTGACATCTCCATAACCAATCTCCATAACCGCTGCAGTCAGTGACTGCTGCCAGAACCACTCTGTTCCAGTTTTCCTGTTTACCTTCGGGAACCTCCCTCAGGGCCATGTGTGACCCTGCAAGCCTGTGCTCCTAGTGAGAAAATAGCTCAGTGCTAGCTGAGGAAGTTGGCTGAAAGCAGCTTGCTTGTGGGTAGTGCTGATGGGTTTTCATTCACCAGTGTTTGCAAAGTACTAAAGGAACTGGAGGTTTTTAGAAGAAAATTCTTGCTGACTGAGAGAGGAAAAACTGCTGAAATCCTTTAAACTCCCACAGCACTTAGTCAGAACCATCTAAATGCATTTAAAGTATCTTTTAGAGGATGCTAAGAGGATTTTGAAAGTTATCACCAAAGCCTACCCAGATGGCAATGCTCACATAACTGTTTATTTTCCATCATATTTAAAAGAATGTTCTCTCACTGCAGGTTTAGAGGTGATGAAGGGTGTCAGCATGGTATAATCCATTTTAACTATAAACCATAAATACCCATTAATCGTATCCCACCCATACTCTCTTTTTCTTTTCAAATGTGAACGAAAGCAACCCTCCTTTTTAAAAAAGAAAATCACTGTGAAAGCTACTCCGCTGTAAGTACAGCAGTTGCAATAGCTTTGCCCTATAATTCCTGGCCTTTTCTCCTCAATCTTTCTTCCCTGATTCTTGGATCAGGTGAAGAAACTCCTTATCTTTCTACAGATAGTCACGTACAAAAGAACGTCACATAGGCAATTGAAACATTTCAACGAGTAAAGACTTAATGAAGTACTAGTTAATGCATGATTACATTTAAGTGAGTAGTCATCAGTATTAATGTTAATATTAGATGAGTATATATAAGAGGTTTTATACCTGGCTTGGGGATCAGGAAGAATATTGAACTGATGGACTGGGAGACTGAAAACGAATTAAAATAATGGATCTATGACAAAGACAGAGTAGCATTCTTTATTTCAGAACTATGAAACAGAAGGAGTTTTTGCAAGTGAGATTTATTTAAAAGACTTGGGATGTGTCCCACTTCTGAGTGGCTTCTTGGATGTGAGATTGCTGTCTAATTAGTAAGATAAATGTTAGGGCATATAACTCTGTGAGGATGTGTTTGTGTGCTGGCAGCCATTTCAGTGAATGTGTGTCTTCTCATCAACAAGAAAAGCTCTTCTATCATTTAGGGTCATCTGAAACAGTTTTCGGTTTATCTGAAAATTTCTTGTCTCTATTATCCAAATGATCTAGAAATGCTTTTTCCCTAACAGCTTTCCTACTGAGCAGTGCCTTTACAAGTTGTAGACTGTCAACAATATCAATTACTTTTAAGAGAGGAAAATTTTGTCTATAGAAATAAAGGGGGCCCGTCATCATCAGAGTTGCAGCGCCAAGCAGCTGCTGATCACCGATGGAGACAAAGCAGCTTCTCATTGTCTTGGGGTCCTGGTTGTTAATAGGTAATGATCATTAGAATATTTCAGGATCTGTATCCAGTAACATTTTAAAAAGAAGACTTGGGCAAGAAGAACGAAATGGGTTGAGAGGTAGGGAAATTTAGTTGTTTTTTGTTGTTGTTGTTGATTTTGTGTGTGTGTGTGTGTGTGTGTGTTTGTGTGTGTGTTTTAATTTTGGAGTATAGCTAACCTGATCAATCTGAAGGCAACTTAGAATACCTAGGATGAATACTTGACGCAGATCTCTAACTTTGTCTGAGAATTTTAGAGGTCACTCTAGTTCAATTCCCTTGTTTTACAGATAATGCAAGTAAGGAATTTGACATTCCCTTTATCTGTAAGCTTTGCCTGTTCACTTAATAGGTGTTCAGTAAATAAACGTGCAGTGAGTGAGGGCATGGATGGAGAAATTGGATAGATGATGGAACAAAAGAAATACAGAAAAATTTGTCAGGACTGGCTAGAGGAAGTACTCAAGTTAATGAAAAAAAAATTTTTTTTTTCTAAGAGCGTGGTGCCCTGTTCCAAAAATATGCAAAACTGAGTGATATAAATAAGTTGCTGTCTTCTGGTTTGATTGATTGAGAAGGCAGAACACGAGTGTGTAATCCTTCAGGACTTTGTGAATATCTGTCATCACTATACTTGTGGAGCTCTGAAGTGTCATTTGTAGATATTTCTGATAAACAGAATGTGAGAGTACGAGTTAACTATCAAAGACTAGATCACTTCTCTCTAGGAGCTTACCAACTATGTTGCTGACCTTAACAGACCCATTTGTTGAGGATGTTGTAAGCACTGGTCTTCAGATTCCATGCCAATGATGTGGACTCATTGTTTAAGCAGGAAAGATGTGTTCTACTAAGGTACCTTCAATTTCTGACTTAGTGCCATGGGTAAGATGGTACTGAATGGGTGAGTGAAGAGGGCTCGTGACTTTGGAATAGAATGTACATATTTGCAAAACTAAGTAGCCCACACATAGGGAACAAAGCTGTATTCCTGATCTCTAAACCACTATGCTCTTACTTCGTGATCTCAAAACTTCTTTTGATCATGTAGCCCTATCATGCTTTTTTTAGCATGCACCCCTGATTGTGTGTGTTTATCTATTTATAAATTATATGTGTATTATTTTAGTAATACATAATATACTTAAGTATAGAAATTTGAAAGGCTAATATAAAGATAAATATAAATAGATAGTGAATGTTTTTTGTTTGTTTGTTTGTTTTTTCCTGCACACATAGGGTGGGTAAAATCTACCCTGTAGATAACTTCTAGTTACCTCTGGAGTATAATTGTACCTCACTTTCAATCCCAATCCCATCTATATATTGTTTCCTAAATATTAAATCATAGATTTAGCCTTCAATAAAACATGTTAAATAATAAGAAAAGAATGACAGAGAAGAATAAAATAGTTAATATATACATACACACACAACAACAACAACAGCAAACCAAGAAAACTATGTGAAGCTGCTACAGTACTTATTTGTGTAACTCATCACCAGGCTGTGCCTGGTATTTATAACTTCCTTCTTCCATTACACATTCCAAGTTTCCTTTTCCATCAGCCAGGGTTACACCTGGTCAAGGTTCTTTACCTAAAAGTCTGAATCTTCAGCAACTCTTTTCCTTTATTGGTTGATGTAGTTTTCAGTTCACTCTTATTATTGGAAATGATGTGATAAGAGTCATCACAGAGAATACCCTGGGTTTCAGAAACAGTCCTCCCTGTTCACATTTTCTGACATCAATGTAATTTCCTCTTGGTAATTAGGAACAGCCACCCAGCAGAGCAACCCCTTTCTTCGCCTGTTGGTTTAGTGGTATGAGGAACTCAAAATGACCCAATAGCAGCCTCAAACTCCGGTTCCATATAACTATTGTTCTAAGGATTTCTCTCTTAGACACCCAGACCTCCAAAGAGTAGAACTTAAAGTTGTAGGTATGGATGTAAAAACTGTGCAAGTGGGTTATTTGATGAAATAATGAGAGGAGCCATTCCCACTTCAACCCACTGATTCCTAGACAGTCCCTGTATTCTAGCTATAGGAGAGACAACACCATCTATTGTTACCTGATCAAAAGTATATACTAAATCCTGGATGACAGAATCATATTTTCTCAGGGTTTTGCGTTTTGTGATGCTAATGGATATGGAAATTTTAAAATTTTATTTTCATGTTGTTTGCTATAGTATATAAAAATACAACAGATTTTAGTATACTAACCTTGAACCTGTGACTTTGACAAGTTCATTTATTAGTTCTAGTTGTTTGATAGAATCTTAGGAATTTATATAGAAATAATCATGTTATATACAAAGAGAGAGAAAGTTTTACTTCTCCCTTCCTGATCATTTTTCTTTTGTATTTTTCTTTTTTCTTTTTTTGCCTTATTGCAATAGCCAACACCTCAAGTATGATGTTGAAGAGAAGTGGTAAGAGTAAGCATCCTTTGAGAAGTGTGCACTCTACACTACTTAGCTGGGCTCAGTATCTCTGAGCTCAGAGAAGGGGTCTGGGACCCAGATCTGTAAGGAGAGTGGGTTCTGACTGGCTGGTGCAGGTCTCCAAAGGGATATCATGAATCTGAGTCTGCAAGTGTTACAGGAATTACAAGAAGAAACTGCCACCACTAAGGCAAAGAGGCATTTGGACAGTGATACTCCTAGGAACAGGAAAATAGGTGAGAAGTTCACAGGCAGCAAACAGAGGAACAATACTTTTTTTTTTTTTTTTTTTAACTTTCCAGTTTCCTTCTAGTGCCCCCATTGACCAACAGCCTAGCATAGAATCAGTTGGCAAAACAGAGATGTGGGTTACAGAGTCCTACACCCAATATCACAAGGCTGACTGTACACAGGTGGGTTTGGAGCCAAGAGACAATAGTTTATTAACAGGCACCCAAGAAGTACACCTCTGGGTTGTTTAGACTCAGGCATGTCTTCTCTTCAATTCCAGAGTCCCAAGAGTCATTAGATCTTTACCTCTGTTTTATTTTGTTTTCCTAATTCTGTTATTTGTTTTAAAAGAGACTACCATGCTTCTGTTTAATGGGGTTTCACTGCCCTGAGATCTTCCTCCTACTGAGATGCTGTGGATTTGAGCTGGCTCCCTAAAACCTCTTTCCAGTTTCTCTTCTAGTCTAAATTCAGCCCATGCTAACTTTTCTCCTTTATTCTTGGTCCCACTTTCCAGGACTCATTTTAACTCCCTTCCACAAAAATATTTTATTCTTGGCCCTGAAAAGCTCCTGTGTTTTAGCACCTTCTGTGTTAAATAGTATGCTTCCATTCAATGTACCATTAGTGCTGCAATTTCACCTCTTCCTTCTTTTTACATATTCATGCATACAGGTTCACATACATACTCATAAGTATGCACACACCTGGAATTTTCAATATACAAATAAAACCTGACATTTTTGCTGAAAGAGGTTAAGAGAATTTCTCAGTCACACAAGCAGAGGGAAGCAGAATTGATATCCAACTTCCAGACTAGCTGATTCTAAAGCTCTTATCCTCTCCCCATTTTCCTACACTGTCTCTCCTCTCTTTTTTCAATACTAAAAATAATAACTCCACTTATACCCTTTCATTTTTCAAAGTGCTTTCACATATCTTGCCGTCTGTGACAGTCACAACTCCTCTGGAAAGCAAAACAGGTCATATTATTTTCTCTATATCACAGGAGAGAAAACTTGGCTTAAAACATTTTCCAACATAAAGAGGAAAGCGTTTCTAAAAGGAAACATCCATCCAGTTGTTAATTTTTGTCTCTATTTCAAAGCATTTTCCCTTAAAACTCATTTAAATTTTTAAAAAATTAATACTGCATTTAGAACTCCTGCTGTCTCTCTGACTTCCACTGCCTGTGTACTATTGACCACTGTTTGCACTTTTATAGATGGGGTTTTATTTTCCACAGCGGTCAGGGTGGCATATGTAGGATGCAGATATCTTTGCTGAGCTCCTCTAAGTCTGAAACATATCAGACCTAGGCAAGGTCATTATTAGTATCAAGTCAGAATGGAATTTCTGTTGAATTTACTTCTAGAAAACTTTAATGTCTTAAAGTTTTTCCCCCACAGCATTAATCAGTACACTTACATTTTTATTTTAGTACTCTCTATTCTCTACTTGTACTATTTTGGTGGCATATCTTTTAGAACATCTGGCTCTGCACTTTGTGTACAGTTTGGAAGAGAAAAATACAAAATGAAGAGTATGCACTTATTTTTTACTACAGTGTTGGCCTTGCATTACCCCAGAGCTAGGAGAGTGCAACTATTTATCATTCATGAATCATCCTGAAGATCTTCTCTTTTGTTGTACCTTAGTGGGTGAGAGTTAGTGGTTCCACATCGTTACAGAGTCTTCTCTCTTGTATGTAATAGAATAGTCAATTTTCAGAGTCACAAAACAACTCTGGTCTTAAACAGTGAATCTCTCCAACTTGCCTTAGCCGTATACTAGTAGATCCTTATCAGAATCTTGCAACAAAGAACTTCTCTTAAAATTAACTTCATCCTCATCCCCTAGGTCACTGGGATACATAAAATATTAAGCTTTGATTGAATGCTTACTACTGTATGTTTCTCCCTCTTCACAAACCTTACCTCACTGTGATGGTTCATTCTAATATGTCAACTTGGCTGGGCCACAGTGCACAGATATTTGTTCAAACAGTCTTCTGGATATTTCTATGGTGTTGTTTTTTGGATGAAACTACCATTTAAATCTGCAGACTTTGAGTAAAGCAAATTACCCTCCATAATGTAGATGAGCCTCATCCAATCCATTGGCGGCCTTAACAGAACAAAGATTGACTTCTCCAAGACTGCCTTTGGATTTGAACTGCAATTCTTCCCTGAGTCTCCAAACTGTGGGCCTGCCCTATCAGATTTGGGACTCTCCAAGCCTCCATAATCAAGTGAGACAATTCCTTAAACTAAATCTCTCTATATCTATATATCTATATGTCTATCTATCTATCTATCTATCTATCTATCTATCTATCTATCTATCTAATCTATCTATCTATCTATCTATTCCTAATACATACACTCACTCAACCCTCATAATTGGTAGATATCATTATCACATTTTCATATAGTAAAACTGGGGCTTAAAGAGATTAAATAATATTCCCAAGATTATACAGCCAATACGGCAGGACCAGGAATTGAACCTATGCTGTTTCCAAAGTCAATGCTCTAATATTATGCTATGTATTTGTTCTACAATGCTATGCTATACTATATTACTGTACAAAATCAAATAATCTTCACTAAAACTTGGAAGTGCATCCAAAGAAGAGTGGCATCATACCTTCCAGAATAGTTTTTGAGTTACATGATACAACCTACCTGCTCTTTGGCATAAAGTGATTAAACAGTAATATCATAGATCCTGTTGCCTGGAAAATGTTTAATGCTGTTGTTGCTTAGGAAATGCCACATCACTTGGCTAATGGGAGATCCATTTTCAGCTTGGACTCCAACCAGAAAAAAACTATTTCCTCAAGGGTTTTAAATATTGCTCCTGTTCATAGCTTTGAAAAGAGTACTTATTATCTGACTGTAGAAGAGTATACTACAGATTATATTGTACCAATCATACTAAACAAAATTATAATAAAATAAAAATGTATCTTCAATTTTGCCACTCCAATAAACAAATATTTTATGTTATAGCTTTCAGTATGCCTCCATAAGCAGTTTTGGCAAGTTTCAGTGACAGTAGAAATGTAATTTTATATTCTTTCATTAAAAAAAGTATTTTAATAGAAAGAAGAAAAATGTCCTTCTTTTCCTGAATTTCAGAAGGAAATTTCAAGGATAAAAGAAAAAAAGTTGGTGTTGGAACTTGTTTTTCCCTGAACTACTGTTTTTCCCTGAAAATAAGACCATGGCTTATATTAATTTTTGCTCCAAGAGACGCATTAGGGCTTATGTTCAGGGGACATCATCCTGAAAAATTGTGCTAGGGCTTATTTTCCGGTTAGGTCTTATTTTTGGGGAAACACAGTAGGCACCTAGGGATAAAAAAAAAAGCAAATTAACCTCAGTCACTAGATCATATTCTTTGATTCAGTTCACATACTAAAACCCAATTTACACTGGAAGAAAATAAAGAAAAGTCAGAAAAACCCAGGAAACAATACTTGTTCTCAAACAATTGAGAATACTGTCTTCTCTAAACTTAAATTTTAGCCACCTCTGTAAGCTACAAGCCACCCAGAAGCATTCTGATTTGCATAAAATACCCTAAGTGTAACCAAGAAGATGGGCTGAAATCAGAAGCTTCTGTCAAATAGAAAAGGCAAATCAATAGAAAAGTGTGATGCTGGAAAGGCACAAAAAGCATAGAGGATGATACAGCAGAAGGATGTGATCCTTCTGTTCTTCCAGAGACAGAAGTAAATGGATAAATGATCCTACATTATCTGTTTAGTGGGGGCTGGAATTTCATGGCTGTAGCATGTGGCCATCTGTTCTGATGCTATGAAAATTAGGAGTTCCTTGGGAAAACATTAATTTTTATAACATGTTAAATGTTTCTTGCAAAATAAGTTAAAATTGGTTTGGGATAATGAAGACCCTTGTATGAGAATGATACATGCCTCCCCTGGGAGCTCTCAGGGAAGACAACATTTAGCCGTGGGAATTAGTATTAGGTCCAGTCAGAACTTGACATCTTCACTAATGATCTGGAAGAGGGAGTCAATGGCTCATTAATGAAATTCACAGATGTGGTGGAATGATTGATTGGATGGGAGAAAGCAAAGAAATTAGTGATGTTAGTAAAATGAGATGCATCTTATGGACATGCCCACTCATCCTTTAAACAGAAAAGTACCATCTGACTCCTTTAATGGGACCAATCAGTCTGGAAAGCACCGCTGCCAGCAGAGGCCTGGAGATGATGCTAAGAAGAAGGTTGGACAAGTGACAGGAGGCCAGGACAGGATGATCTGAGCTTCTCTCTGGAAAGACCTCATGACAGCTGGCCAGTGTTCATGTGCTTCTCACAGTTTCTGACACCCAGCCAGAGCCTCTGATGTCCATTTTGCTTCTGCCCAGTGGCGAGCCTGTCCTCTGACTTCTAGCTCTAGCTGGGAAAGATGGCTTCAACTGGGTTTCCCATCATCGTTTTTAATGAGGCAAAGTTGACAGTATCCAGCACTTTATTCCTTTGAGGGCAATAACTGGGTCCAGGCCAGAGGTGTTGTTCCAGCGTCAGCTGGTGTTGTATTTCGGATCAGGAAATGCTGTCTTCATCTCTGGCCCATATCTCCATCCTACCATGTTTCCCTGAAAATAAGGCGGTGTCTTATGTTAAGTTTTGCTCCAAAAGATGCAGTAGGGCTTATGTTTAGGGGATGTCATCCTGAAAAATCATGCTAGGGCTTATTTTCCAGTTAGGTCTTATTTTCGGGGAAACACGGTCAGGTGTGTATGTGTTCTAGTAATAGTCTTCCTGTGGTATCTGCTGCTTCTGCCACCCCTTGCCTTGATCATGGGATCTGCTGGGGCTTTCAAGGGTGCAGACTTTGAGTTCATTTCCCTGGCATCCATGTGTACCCTTCACTGTCTTGTGACCTCCTGAGGCACCGTGTGGGATTGAAGAATGTATATGGCCACGAATGAAAACCTGTGATTTTAAAAGGCCTGGTTTCAATGAACTGTTTCCTCCAGTCTCAGAACCCAGTTCTCTCCTCAGGGCCTGGCTGCACCCCTCCCTCTCATCCCCTCCCCTTTGCCATCTAGAGTATGTGCATAACACAGGCTCTTCATTTTGGCTAGAAGTAAAGGGAGTTCAATCTTCCTGACTAATAACCTTTTTTCCATCTCTAATGATGGTCCTATCCCCTGCAGGGCAATAAGACACAGCCAATTTCTCTGTCATAATACAACATCGTGTAAGTTAACCTCACATTAGGGTTTTAAACTCTGAAAATATAGGCTGTTTCCTTGTGAGAGCCAAAAAGTCCATTAAAAGAGACTTCTCCAACATTATTTTATAGGCCATCTAAAGATGTTATTTTAAGTTATTTAACATTTGAAATATGTTATGGATTGCCGGGTGAACCAGGAAGTAAACTATTACATGAGTACCAAATAAGAAATAGCAGCAGTAGATGGAATAGTCATAATTCAATGCATTTTAGATCAGAAAGTCTCCAATGGACTGTGGATTTGGATGGGGGACCCAGAATCTGGGCTTCTTCAGAGTGAAGGCTAATTGATTACTGTTACAAAACTGACTTGGGGAACCAAGACCCCTTGGGTAGCCGCTCATGTTACTTTAGTCCAGACCACCTTACTCTGAATCTCTCTTTAGGGCACTGAGTCCAGGACACGCATTCCTTCCCATCTTCTAACATAAAAAGACCCAGTTTCAAGGCACAGGCCTCTGAGAATGCAGTGTATGGAGAACGCCCAGGATGAGCTTTAGACAGTCTGGCCCAGCTCTGATGGACTGAGCTGGAGAGGGGCTTCTCTTGGTTCACAGCCGCTACTGAAGCCAGAACCATTGCTTGTCAAATCATGACTAGATGCCTCTGTCCAAGCTTTCAAGAGAAAAGACCTGACATTTCCTAACCCCTGCAGCCTTGGCTTCTGTTGTTCACGACAGAAGCCTCCACTCTGGCCAGCCCGGAGCCCAGCTCTTCTGAGTCCTGCTCCAGTGGCCTTTCCCTTGGAGCCATTACAGCACTGCCGCTGAGATTACATTGGATGTCAGCCTCCATTAACCTGACAGGATACAGTCCCCCCAAACCCTTCTCAGGACCGAGAGCCAAGAAGAGGCTTAGGGTGAGAAACTGAAAAAGCTTTTATGTTCCTGGCTTTTCCTGCAGGTACATCTCTCAGAAAATTGCTGTTTTATTGTTTCCAGGCTCTGAGCTCACATTATACCAACCCAAGCCTGGAAGGCTTTGTCAGCCCATCCATCAGTTTTTATGGGGTGAAGACCTATGAGAATCATGGAAGCCACTCAACAAATTGGAAATGTTAATGACATAGTCCAAGTAAACACCAAATTTTCATGCCTGGATGTTACCTTCCAATTTCTTCTTTCACATAAAATAATCTGGAACTCTATTGCAACAGAAATAAACAGAAAGTGTGTGTGTGTGTGTGTGTGTGTGTTTTGTGCACACACACACACATAGGATAGTGTCACAGCCAAATACATGGGGAATTTTCCAAAGGAAATTAAAATCTATTTCCTGTCAACGTTTCTCAGAGAAGCCATTCTTTCCTCTCTGGAAATATATACATTCTTTACTGAAGTAATGGGGTGTTGTATATTTCTTGATCGACAAATAAGTTTTATTAATTAATTACTTAGATTTTATTCATATAACTGAGTAACATGTGTTATCCAAAAAGATCAACAATTTAACTGAAAGATAAGAACCCTGCAAGTTTGTTTAATGCCCTTTTTATTTAGGTATTTATTAAGTTTATTTAACAAAACCCCCAATGCATTATGAACTACTATTTCACTGAATTGTATTAATCATTACAAGAGCAAGAAACAGCGTTGACAGATGAAACAAATAAAAATACAGGACACCCAATTAATTTTGGTTTTGAGAAACTAACAAATAATTTGTAATATAATCAACAAATATTGCATGGGACATACAGTAAAAAAAATTTCAGAAATACAAATTTAAATGGCCATACTTGATTTTATCTGGCAATCCTACCAAGTGACAAATTTCACCTGACACGCTTCTGAAGTATGTTTTCTATCAGTATGTATCAAATACCCTGACTTGCCCTTTAGAAACTAAACACTGCTTGACAATTGATTTAGCCACTTAGATGTCAGCAAGAAAAATATTAGGAAGGAATTGAAAAAGAGCGAATGCTGGCTATGTTTTCACCGCTTTTCCAGGTTGTCACAGTCAATTTGCTGCTCTTTGTTCTTTATTCTATTTTTAAAATAATGTGCCTTGATATTTTTTTCTCAGAAAAACTTCTCGACCACCATAAATTTCTTAACCATTCTGAAGGAAAACATGAACACATATAGGCCAAAACAATATGAGAAACAAGAATTTCATGCTGATATTTCAAATTGTTATAACTGTGTCTGAAAATGTCTTTCTTTTAAAAGTGAGATTTCTAAATTAGGTAAATGACATTGTTTCATTTAGTAGTATCAAGGCAGGTATCTTGAATTTGATTTTTGAATGCTTTATTATAACTCTAGTTAAGAGGTTTTCTGAAGTTTGTCTTCATCCTAAGAAATTAGTATTTCTAGTTTTCAACTATGAAGAAAATAAAAATTGTATTTTTGAAAAATATACGAATATATAAATATGTTTTTAAAAATTATTTTTTAAACCATTTTCCAACGTCTTTTTGTGGGTATTATGTTTGTTGAGTTAAATCTATGGTAGGTGGGGCTATGTCACTCTTGATCAGAGTGGATCAAAGTTGTTAGGAATAGCGATCTTAAATTTAACAATAAAAATAGCAGTCAGTGATTTTTTTCATACAAGTTCCATTACCTTTCAAAAATAGTGGCCTTCTAGCAGTGATTCATAAAGGAGGAGTTCATATATTTGTCATTTTTAAGTCTCCCCATTATGACTCAAATACTACGTATGGTAAAATGTTCCTTAAAATTCAATTTGAATTAATTCTAGATAATGTCTTCACTCATTCAGAAATTAGATTGAACCATCTGTAAAACTGACATTTTTATAAGTCAAAATTGGCTGAATAACTGTAATTTTTCATATGGTTCAAATAATTAACTGTCTCTAACACTAACTTTATTGAGATATTATATACTATAAAATGTACCCTTTATAAAAATATAGCTCAGAGACAAATGTACACATCTATATAACTACCACTATAATCAGTATATAAAACTTTATCATTACCCTAAAAATTTCCTTATGCTACCTTTCCAGTTAATCCCTACTTCCCACCCCCTCACCTTGGCAACCATGATTTACTTTCAATCACTATCGACTAGGGTTGTCATTTCTAAAATTTTGTGTAAATTGAATAAAAAAGTATGTACTTTCTTTTAATCAGAACAATATGTTTGACATTTATCCACATTGTTGCATTTATCACTATTTCATTCCTTTTTATTGCTGAATCGTATTGAATTATAGGAATATACCACCGTTTGTTTACCCTTTAACTTACTGATAGACATTTGAATTGCTTCCAGTTTGGGTCTATTACAAAGTTGTTATGAATATTTATGTGCAAATCTTTGTGTGAATATATATATTCATTTCAATTGGGTAAATACCTAGGAGTGGAATTGCTTGGTCATATATTTAATAAGAAATTGAGAAACTATTTTCCAAAGTGTTTGTACCATTTTACATTTCCATCAGCAATGTATCATGTGCTCTATATTCTTGCCACACTTGATAAAATACTTTTTAATTTTAGCCTTTCTAGTAAATGTATTGTAGTTTCTCATTGTGGTTTTAATATGCATTTTCTAATCATTCAGTAATTTTAAGTACTTTTCCATGTGCTTACTGGCCATTCATAAACCTTCTTTTGTGAAATGTGTTAAAATATTTTTTCCTATTTTCAATTGGGTTGATAGTCTCATAACTTCTTCATTTTATAAAGGAGTACTTGGTCAATATATGTATTGAAAGTATTTTCTTTAGTTTGTAACTGGTCTTTTATTTTTTGTTTGTTTGTTTATTAATGGTGTCTTCTAAAATACAAGAGTTTTTAATTTTGTTGAAGTCTAATTTATTCTGTTATGATTCATGTTTTTTTGTGTTCTAAAATTTTTTTTTTTCATAACCCAATGTCACAAAAATTTTCTATTTTGTTTTCTTCTATACTTTTAAATTTTAGCTTTATGTTTAGGTCTATAATCTATTTGAAACTGATTTTTGTATATAATGTAAAGTAAGGATTGAGGTTCATTTTTCTTTCCTGTGCATATCAAGTTCTTCCAGCACCATTTGTAGAAAGGTTATCTTTTCCTATTAAATTACTTTAGTATTTTTGTCAAAGATAAGTTGACCATATATGTAGGGATCTATTTCTGGACTCTTCAGTTTGTTCCCTTGGTCTAGATATTTATCTATAGGCCAATATGACACTGCATCTTAATAACTGTTGCTTTATGATGTTTTGAATTCAAGTAGTATTAATAGAATTCCTACAAATTTGGTCATCTTTTTCAAATTGTTTGATTTTTATAAGTCCTTGATATGCTCACGTAAATTTTAACAACGGTATGTCAAATCCTATTTCCTTGCCAAAAAAAAAAAAAAAATGTTTTCTGATAGTTTGATTGGAATTGTGTTGAACCTATTGATCAAGTTGTGAAGAATTACCATCTTAGTCTATTGAATCTACCAATGCATGAACATGATACATATTTCCATTTATTTAAGTCTTTAATTTCTCTTAGCAATATTTTCTGGGTTGTGTGTGTATGTGTATGTGTGAGTGTGTGTGTGTGTGTGTGTGTGTGTGTGTGTTTACTGATCTGGAACATCAGTGTTAAATTTTTCTCTAAGTATTTCATGGTTTTTGATGTCACTGAAATATATTTTTCTTCTTAACTTACTTTTCTATTATTTTTGTTGCTCATATTTAGAAATAATGTTTTAAAAATTTGGCACTTTATAATGTGATCTTGCTAACTTTGCTTTTCATTTCTAATAGCTTTTTCTAAATTACTAAGGATTTTTCATGTGCAAAACAATGTAATCTGCTATTAAAGATACTTGTATTTCTTCCATTCCAATGCATATTTATGTCACTTCTCTTGTTGACTTATTGCACTGGATAAGACATGTTAAATTGAAGTCATCAGAGACAGGATCCATGAATTGTACCCAATCGTTGGAAGGAAATGACCATTAATAATTAAATATAATGCTAACCGTAGTTTTTATATAGGCACACTTTATCATGTTGAGGAAGTTGTCTTCTATTCCTAGTTTACTGAGAATTTCTTATCTTGAATGGGTGTTAAATTCTTCTAATACTTTTTCTGCATCTTTGAGATGATCATATTTTCTATGGTATATAGTGAATTACGTTGATTTATTTCTAATGTTATGTCCACTTTGCATTCCGGAATAAATATTACATGATTATGATATCATATATATATGTGTATATATATATATATATATATATATATATATATATATACATACACATATATATAATTGATTTTAAAATTTTTTCATTTGGAATTTTTGCATCTGTGTTCATTTGGGATTTTGGTCTTAGTTTTCTTTTCATGTAATGTCTGGTTTTGGTAATAGCATAATTCTGGAGAAGAGTTAAGAAGTGTTCCTGCCTCTTCTATTTTATCAAAGATTTTATACAGTGTTGTTATTATGTCTTCCACAAGTATTCAATAGAGTTCACTAGTAAAATCCTCTGATCCCCGAGGCTTCTTTGTGGGAATATTTTCAATTATAAATTCCATTCAATCAATTCAAGTTATCTCAATTTATTTCATTGACTTCAGCTCTTATCTTTATTATTTCTTTTTATCTACTAACTTACTAGCTTAATTTGCTGATCGGTTTGGCTGCGAGGCTCTCAGGGTATTATAGCAGAAACAGGCTGAATCTTCATTTGGGGTGATTTCTTAAGGCAAGTATTAATGTGGGCAAGATGAGGTTCTGAGTAAAGAAGATAGTGTGATGTGAGCCGCAAGACATCCTGAGATTGTATTTACATAACTAATAGGGATGGTCTTACAGTTCTCAGAGTCCCCTTATTAGCCTTCCTCTGACTAGTCCAGAGGTGGGCCACAAAAGCAATCTTGCTGCAGATCTACACTACTGTCATGATCTCTAGATGATTCTGTCATCTCAAAATGAGAGTTGGGAGATAGAACAGAATCTGGCCTTGTTGCTTCTTTTATCAAATGACAGTGGTTGTATGGCAGCACTTAAAACTCTGGAAGTCCATACCAGGCAATTACAATCCACATGATGAAAAAGGGCACAGAGATGCTTACCCTTTATAGAATGCTTTGAAGACATAATCCCAAACTAGTGAACCCAATCCAAGAACAATTCTCCCAGTATCCATTTGGGTCTTACCTTGGAGACACAGACACCATGTCCTTTAGTTTAGAGATGGGCTGGTCTACGTGACCTGTGTGTCACAAGTTGGTAGCAATGGCACAGACACTGCCTTGGTTAACTAGTCGGAGCAAACTGAAAGTGATTCGATTGTCCAATGCTTTCTGTTTCACTGTAGACGCATCTTTTATATCTTTTCAATAATATATTTCTGACGGATTTTCCAATGATCACCCTCCACTATAGAATGGTGTGCCTAAAAAAGTGAGTAAATCTGCAGAGTGCAGTTCATTCTTCATTTTTTAAGTGACTGGACACATGCTTCACTGAGATATGGCCCATAGAAAGTGGAGGTATCTGGAATACATGAAAATCTCCAAAAATAATCCCATAGGCATAATTTAGGTTTGTGTGGGATAAACAAGGAAAGGCTTGATGTTCATATAAGAAGTCATGCTCTGCAGGGGAATAGACACTATTAGGAATACAGAGTTGCTTTCTATGCCAGTTGTCTGTTCCTAGAGTTGGGCAGAGTTTAAGGTAAAGTTGAAAAACTCTCCAAGAATATCAAGTGCAGAAAAGATACACCTGATAGTAATTCCTACTTTTGTGTTGTTCCTAGCTCCAGGGACAGTACTTAATTATTTTTGTAGTATTTTGTTATTTTGGGTAAGGGTCCAATATTTACGAGGTATGATCACAAAATAAGGTGAATGTTTAAATTTAAAAAAATTATTACAGTAAAAAACACATTGTCATTAATCCCCCTCAAAAGAGTCTCCCTCACTTCGAACACACTTATCCCATCATTCTTGCCACTTTCTGAAGCAGTTCTGGAAGTCCTCTTTTGTGAGTGTCTTTAGTTGTGCTGCCATGGCTGCCTTGATGTCCTGAATCATTTTAACTTTGGGGAAGAGCCAGAAGTCACACGGTGCCAGATCTGGTGAATAAGGTGGATGAGAACACACCGTAAGGTTTTTATTTGACAGCTATTCCATACCAGAAGCGATGTGTGACACAGAGCCTTTCCATTGTGATCACAAAATATGGTGAATGCAGCTACTGAGTGCCATCCAACACGGAACAGCAGGGATCTTCAATATGGGAAGAGAAACCGCGCATCAAACCTTAGTAACAGTGTGTGACAAGTTTCAACTGTTCGGTGCAGTCAGTCACGTGTGAGCTACAGTTGAAAGAAGGTGTGTTTTAAAGTGTCATGACAACACTGTGTCACACATCGCTTCTGGTATACAGCAATTTCTGTCAAATAAAAACCTTATAGGGCCGGCCCGGTGGCTCAGGCAGTTAGAGCTCCATGCTCCTAACTTCGAAGGCTGCCGGTTCGATGTCCACATGGGCCAGTGGGCTCTCAACCACAAGGTTGCCAGTTCAATTCCTCGAGTCCCGCAAGAGATAGTGGGCTCTGCCCCCTGCAACTAAGATTGAACACGGCACCCTGAGCTGAGCTGCCGCTGAGCTCCGGATGGCTCAGTTGGTTGGAGCACATCCTCTCAACCACAAGGTTGCCGGTTCGACTCCCACAAGGGATGGTGGGCTGCGCCCCCTGCAACTAGAAAACAGCAACTGGACCTGGAGCTGAGCTGCGCCCTCCACAACTAAGACTGAAAGAACAACAACTTGACTTGGAAAAAAGGCCTGGAAGTACACACTGTTCCCCAATAAAGTCCTGTTCCCCTTCCCCAATAAAATCTTAAAAAAAAAAAAAAAAAAGAAAGAAATACAAATTGGTAGTTACAAAATAGTTATAAAAAAAAAAAACAACAACAAAAAAACACCATTTGAAAACAAACAAACAAACAAAAAACCTTACAGCGTGTCCTCATCCACCTTATTTACCAGATCTGGCACCGTGCGACTTCTGGCTTTTCCCCAAAGTCAAAATGATTCAGGACATCAAGGCAGCCATGACAGTGCAGCTAAAGACACCCACGAAAGAGGACTTCCAGAACTGCTTCAGAAAGTGGCAAGAATGATGGGATAAATGTGTTCGAAGCAAGAGGGAGTGTTTTGAGGGGGGTTAATGGCAATGTGTCTTTTACTGTAATAATTTTTTTTTAAACATTCACCATCTGTTTTGATCATAAGTTTTATATGATTGGAGGGTAAGGGTAATAATATGGATGACTGGGGTGTCTGTAGGCAGTTAGAGATGCCTACAATTGGGGTCTTTGATTGATTTTGAGAGAGATGCGTGAACACAGTAGTGGGGTTTATTATCAACAGTGTAGTACTCAGAGCTATAAGAAAATTGTGAATTGCCCTTAATCATTAATGATAATTCTTATAAGTTTAAGAGAAAAAAAATTAAAGCCAGGTGCTACCTTACTTAATTTGCAAAGCCATTACCTCATTTGACTTTTTTCTAAGAACATCACAAATGGTTGGCCAAATCTGGTGGGTGTATTAGGGAAGTTATTTCCTATTCTAGTCCTTGCTTATAAGCCACATCCTTTATTTTTAGGTTAAGTCCATGCACAAAAATAAGGGTAATGCAGCAGAAACAACTACCTGTGGATCTACGCAGAATGTTGTTAGAAGGAATTGAAAAGATGATTTTCAAAATCTCCCTTGGGTTTACCCTTTCTTTGCTTATCATTTGGATTACTATCATCTCAGTCTTTACTGGAAATGCCACAAGGATGGCCCTAGTAAATAGGCCTGTCCCACATGTTATGTGTTCTCTTGACCCATATTCTATTCAAAGGAATCAGGACTAGCTAGATCATTTTCTGAACCTTCCCCTCAACATTTTAGAGCCAGACTTTAGCATGTAAAGAACCTACTGTATTCAAGTTGCTTTAGTTCAGGCTGGGATTCCTAGCTCCTAGTAATGTTTTAAATTTTTGGTAAATTTTCATCTTTTCTCTGGGGACCTGGGGGAAATCCTTTTGCTTAAAATCTATCTTCTCCTCATCTTGTTTTGGTGGACTTATTTTTAGAAGAATTTGTACTTTGGTGATGGAAGCAGGGCAGAAGGATATGTCATGATAGGCGACTTTGGGGGAAAGGGAAAAGGATACTGGCTCTAGGATCTTGAGGAATAGAAATAGTTGGCTGTGGGGGAGGAGCAGCAATAGTCAAAGAAGAGGGGTTAGGGGAGGGAGTAGAAAATTGCAAGATTTTAGTGGAACCAAAGGTCTTAAGCTTTTTTTTTACATTTTTTATTAGCTTTGGACAAAAAAAAAATCCTTTAATGAAACTATTTAGGAGTCAGAATTTTGGTTAGAAGCTTCTTACCACTAAAAAGAAGCAAAGCATTGAATAGTAGCAATTGTCTTACCTTTTGCTCTAAGCTATCTCTAAGATGAATAGTTTTAATCATACAAAAAGTTCATCGAAGTGGCCACTTACATTTCAAATTATCTTTAGTGAAATCATACAATTTTATAGGCTATGCATAATAACTTAGGTTACATATCAGATGAAGACATTTGGCCTTCGAGGTGATAATATGGTATGACATGATCCCATTAGAGATAGCAAAATAACTCACAGGTGTTGCTTTTACACCTCTTGTCTCAGCCCCCAATCAGAATTCAGCCATCTCTGATCAGACCTGACAATTGTTGGCAGTAGTAGAAGTTTCAACCCTCAGGAACACAACGACAGAACAGAGGAAAAAATAGAATTTTTAAGGTTTTTATATAGTGATCCAAAACAAAGTTCAGTTTTTGAGGGACGCTGGCCTGACAAGACCTTACAATTGTCAGTCATTACAGCCAGTGTTGAAAAATAGCGACTGGTGTTTTCACATCAGTGATTTTAGACTGGGACTTAGCTAAAGGGATTTGTAAGAGTCCCCTAACCCGGCCTTTTTTTTTTTTCTTTTTCTTTTTTATCGCTGATGTACTGATGATACTGGTGACAGTAGTATGGTCAGAATACCTACATGTAAGATTGAGTGTTAGGTTTGGACTAGAGTAGAATTGGTAAACCTATAGCACTTGTTACTGCCACTGCCCTGTGGAATGCATTGCCAATCAACGACCATCATTTTTTTATGCTGTGTACCCTATTCCTGATAACCGCTACCAATAGGTAATATTGGATATTAAGCATTTATTATATGCTGGACACTCTTCTAAGTCCTTTACAGGAATTGACTCCTGCAAGCCTCCTATCAGTGCCCAGGGTCACATAGCCGGTCAATGGTGAATCAGGGGTTTAACCTCCAGCAGTTCTGGCTACAGGACTCCACGTTTCACCACTGAGCTTTTAGATCTCTGGTTAGAGTTAGCATGTGAGCTGTAACCACAGCAGGTTGTTAAAATGTGGAAATAATTCTCTAAGGTATTGGTAAAAAGGGTCCCTCAGTTGCCATAGCCTGGCCCCTCCCTTGGGACCTCCTCTAACTTCCTAACAATAAAGAGTTGATGCATAGCTTAGAAGAGGGCTTCCAGAAGCCAGCTTAAGAACCAAGGCTGGAGTCTGTTCTGGCTGGCCGTGCCCAGACCTCCCTCAGAAGTCATTAAACAGGGAATTTTAAATATCATCTCTGGATGTGACCCTTTTAAATTCTTCATTCTAAGAATATGTGATATCAATATAATTTACATGAAATGTTATTTTAAATAACATTAATTCATACTTCATACTATAATAAATAAAACCATGTCAAAATATAGAAAATACTTAAAAAACTAAACACATGACCGTATTGCTCTTTTCTAAATGAACTCATGTGATGTTTTTCTTCGCACCAGTCAAAGCTAATTTTCCATTTATTATATCATGCTGGTGTTGCTTTCCTAGTCACTTCTCAAGTGGGTATTTCTGCTTAATTTTTTAAAAAAAATACCAACAATGTGATTCCAAATTCCTCAGTGGAATGAAATCTCACTTTTATGCCCCTTATTTCTGGTACAGACTTTCCTGTTTGGACAATTTCCCCATCCATCTCTGAGCTGTGTCTTACGGCTTATCAGAAACTGCTGGGCATCTCTGAGACTCCCCAGAATCAGAGTTGCTACACAGAGCTGGCAGGTTGGTGAAGGCTGGTCCCATCACAGCTCTTAGGTGGTAAGGCTTGTCCTGGTGGCGGGTACTGGGGACCCTCTGATCTTGTCTGTCTGCACAAATTCCGCTTATCCTCCAAAGCTCTGTTTCATTCCAAGACTCTGATTTTCTGGCTCCTGTATTTGAATCACCGCTGGCATTTCCTCTTATGACTGTGGCCGCTGATCCATTCTCTATCCCAATTCCACCGATCCTCTCTCTGCTGCAGACTCTTCCTGGTGATGTTTCCATCACTGACCCCAGGACTGAACTCCAATTCTGCCAAGCCCTGTGGGACAGAACTGACATTTTCTGAGCTAGTTTCTTCTGAGATATAATTTAGGTGCTGTAAAGTTTCGGCTGAGTTCAAAGTCCTCAAGTTGAAGCTGGTGGACAGCTTGATGAATTGAATTTTAAAAGGACCAAGCTCATTTTGACATCCAAGCAACATTGCTACATAAAAAGAGAACTATTTAACAGTAGTTAGGAAAACAAAAATGTATGTTAAAAGTTGTTCTCTATTCACACTTGAAGAATAAAGAGAAATGACCTTAAATTGTAGCTATTGAATAATGTAAGATAAAAGAAAACCTTAGGGAAGAGAAACTGTAGAGTGAGAAGTTGTGAACTTTTTGTCTCTAGAGGTTATAAAAGATTTGCAGTAGTTTTAGACAAAGCTGTCTGGAGGAAGAAGGCTGACCTTCGGAGATTCCTACCAAAAGGAAAACAGGTAGAAAATGGTTCTAAATCAGAAGTCTGGATTAACAATGCTCAGTAGAAGTAACAATGGACAGAGTCCTATATCTAGTGATAACTGTTGCATACCTCCAGAGTGTGAATTTATACAAGTTCACTCAAAAGTTTATAAAATTCGATAAATGTGTTACTTTCTATTTTTTTAAGCTTTGAAGATACTTATAATATACATTGTCATAGAAAAAGAAAAAAATGAATTTCCCTCCTGCCTTTAGGAAATCCTTAACATCTAGCTTTTAGGAATCCTGACTTCTTTCCATTTCTGAATGTATTGAAATATTTATTCATTCCATCAATTGACAAATATCTCATTTGCTGCTGTATGTGGGTAATCTGCTAAACTCTGGGGGCAGACAGAACAGTGCTGCTCCTGCTTTTGGTAATTAAAGCTCAGCGAACATGGTTTACAATTGTAAACTATTTATAAAGCAGAAAAATGTTTGTAAAGCTGTAGCCTTCCTACTTTTTCATTTGTGTTATTTAAAACTTTATATTTCCATTATCTGAGGTGATTTATATCTATTGTGTTCACTAAGTTTATTCATGTTCTTTATTCCACTGCTGCCTTACATATACCATTTTAGGAAGAAAACACAAGAGACAAGTTTTATCTTTCCACTCTTTGTCTACTTGGAAACCACGTCACTGTTTTATTGGGTCTCTTGGGCATTTGTTAGTATTAACTCCTTTGACGTAGTTGCCTTTTGTTCTTTTTAAAAAATGTGTGTGTGTGCACGTTATGACCTGACACACGTATAGAATGTGCATAAAATATAATTGTCAAGCCTAATGACCAATTCCTAGTTTTGTCTTCTTCCCAGATTATTCAGTGATCTAGTACACTTCAAATCCATGTAGCCCCTCTTAATTTACATGCCATTGATATAGTTTTCTCCGCTTTTTGAAAAGATGCTTCATTGAGAGGTAATTTACATTCCATAAAAGTCACTCCTTTAAAGTACACAATTCAGCAGATTTTAGTGTACTCTCAGCATTGTGCAACCATCACCACAATCTAATTTTAGAACATTTAAATGACTTTAAAAAGAAATCCTGTACTCATTAGCAATCACTCCCCATTACCTCTCTCTCCAGCCCTTGGCAACCGGTAATCTACTTTCTGTTTGTATGGATTTGAGAGCAGATAATTTTCAACTAGATTTAATCGCATATTACCATATTTACCATTTAAATTGCATTTTTAAAAATTTTCTTCTTCTATCTGTATACTTTCATCTGAAATTCTTTTCATTCTGTTGGAAAACCACCTATTAACATTTCCTTTAGCATTGGTCTTCTGGTGATAAACTCTTCCAGTTTCTGTTAGTAAGTCAGCTTTACTGAGAGGATCAAGGTCCCTAGAAACTGGGCTGGAGTCAGAAGAGGTGGCTGCCTTCCCGTTCTTCTTTATTTCTAGGGTGCCTTCTTCAGGGTCCCCTTGCTATGCACAGGATGTTTTAGAAGGTACCCATCCTTGGTGGACCTTGGATTCCAAGTGTTTGTCCTTCCTGGTCCCTGGAGGGTGTCCCTGCTCTGCACGCCCTGCACTCACCCTTCATCATCTCCTGCCTTGGTACCTCGCTACTGTTCATAATCTGATGTTATAAGGCAAACCTTGAGGTTTAATTTGGTTTTCTGTGTATCCTCAGAAAGACAGACAGAGTTGATCAGAATCATCTAATTCCCCATTATAGGGAGAGAAAGTCCCTCTCACTTTTTTTATGCCCATGACATTCCTATTTTTGCCAGGGTTAGTACGATCAGCTCACTATCTTGGTAGAGTTACAACAAACAGGGCTCAGGACCTCACGCCCCACACCTGCAACATCAAAGGAAAAAATCTAAGATTGCCTTGAAAATCCTAGGAAAAGGAATCCTTAGAAAAATGTCTTTTCATTACCTTCCTATATTTTTGCTAGTTCATTTTCATCATAAAACTCAACTTCACCAGGAAACGTAAAAAAATTTTCAAGCAGATATTGAGGAAAGGGATAAACAGTGATAAAATAGCCAAATAACTTTGTTAGTAATTTCTGTTGTAACCATGGGGAAATGTGAAAACCTTCCTACGAAGTAATTGTAAAAAAAAACACAAAAACTTATGTCATGTTACAAGTTAAGGTTTTAGAAAGAAAAATTATTAAAGTTTCTTTGAGGAGCAATTTGATATTGGCAGTCAAATTAGAACCAGCAGAGCAGCTGGGTGACTGGCTGGCAATGGAGGCATTGTCTGGCACCAGGAATTGAGAAGGTTTATAATCTTGATGCCTCAATTGCAGTGAGGTTACGATAGGCAAAATGGACTATAGTTGTTCAGATTGCATCCAGGTTTGGATGATAGCCACCTTCTCATTATGAAGGAATGAATGAATGATCAATTAATCAATCAATCAACCAGGAATTGGGAAACAGATATCTAATAGTTGCTTGATAGCAGATTTTCCATTTTTCTATAATGGAGAGAAATAGAATCAGCAAGAAAATTGCTAAGAGCAAAGAAACAAAAATCATCGTCATCATCATCTTTTATCGTTGCTAGCTTTCACTGAGTGACTTACATGTGTGAGGCACTCTTCAAAGCTCTTGACTTTGCTCATTTAATCTTCACAATCACCCTTTAAGAAACTGGAATGCAGTTTAGCAGTGATCTGGCAGAGAAAGGCCCAGTTATCTCTGCCCAGCTCAGCAACAAACCATTCGAAGCAAAATAGAGTAGCTCAGGAATAAGCATGAGTAGTTGGAATATCAAAATTCTGCTACTTCTAAGATTAAACAGAATCTTCCTTCATTCATAAACAAGTAATTTTCAATTGGGGGTGGGTGTTAAAAAAAACTCAGGATTAGATTTAGTGATGATGAATTATGGCTAAAACTGTATTAGCCGTCAGGGTACTTATTTGTGCCTAATTATTGACTTTCTTTATGAATGGTTCTCATAGCATTTCTAATAGATTTTTCACATTTTCTAAGTATCTTATTTGTAGAAATATTCTGATAGAGCAATTTAATCCTTTTGTCATAATTTTCATATACCTTGTAATGTAATTGCAGTATAGTGAAAATTCTTAAGGAAACCTACTGAAAAATACCCCAAAATGCAAAAGATGTGATCTTAGACCTGTTTAAAATTTTATCCGAAATACATTTATTCAAATAGAATCGCTAACATCTATGCTAAAATATATACATACATATATATATATATATATATATATATATATATATATATATATGGAGAGAGAGAGAGAGAGAGAGAGAGAGAGAGAGAGAGAGAAATTTTAAAATGCTAAACAGTGGGGCCTGAAAGCATTATTATTTTAGTACCCTGCCTCCTGGCAGCCATATTCCACTGGCTCAGAGATAGTAGAGAGGTTTTGACTCACATGCCAGCCTATCTACAGAGAGTGGCAGCCTCCGGGCTGTGTTGAGAAGGATTCTAAGATTGCATCTGGAGTTAATGTGCAAGAGTGTCACAGCTGATTAGTCAAGTATTATATAGGCATACAGAGGAACAGAGTTTATGTCATGTTTTGTGTGTTTGCTATCACTGACACTCCTGATAACACCTCTCCCTTACTGTTATCTGAATTTAGGACCAAGAATGAAGGGAAAAAAAAACCAAAAGAAAACATTAGGGCATGTCCATAAATACAAATAGGTCAGCAATGACAGCATTCCCAGGACATTCTTTCTTAGGAGGTAGGTATAATGCTCATTCTCTTAAAAAAGGTTGTCACAGAAAAAAATGCTATTCTAATCGCTCACACTATCTAAGACGGAAAGAATGAAATCACTGAACAAATGGGAAATAAAAGAGATAGAGCACGTGAAACAGACTGTGAAGCAAGAATCTGCTTCTATTTTGTCTTCTGTCTAACTGGAAAGGCCACAATATCCAGCACTTACCAAGATGGGCAAAGAAGACTTAAAATGATTTATAAACAACACCACGACAACGAAAAACCCTGGGTGTCTCATTCACAGAAACATGGCTGAAAATAAAATCCAAAAGACATTTTTTCTTCTTTTTTTCTTTTTCTTTTTTGTAAGCTACAGTGGGGCCTGAAAAGATTCACTTGTATTTCTCACATATGGAAATATAGGCCAAGAAATAACTTAGCAGCACAGTGAGAAAAGGTGGGAGATTGTTGTTTCTCAAGGGAAATGATCTATCTCCAGATATAATCTTTACTTCTTGGCAAAGAAAAACTGGCATGGTAGGTTCCCCACCTTCTTTAATAACATAGGGTGCAAATGATGTCATTGGCTTAAGGCAAATATTTTATTAGGTCTCTTGCACCCCAAGCCCACTAATTTTGGCTGTCCCCAGGCCATTGTTTGCCAAGAGTACTCAAACTAGTTTGGAAGAACAGGATTGTCTCTCAGAAGCAGGTCTTGTTTCATGGATGTGTGACCTGTGCAGTCACACAGGGCCCTGTTTTTAGAAGGGTACAGCGCTTGCAAGGACCCCACTTGTAGTTTAAGGCTCTGCTGTCACTCTCTTGAAGTTCTTAATCATTTTTGAACAAGGAGCCCCTTCATTTGCAATTTTCATTTTACATATGGCCCCCAAAATTCTGTAGCTGGACCCTCTAAAGAGGGGTGTGGGGGTGGAATGGGCCTTAGGACCATCTGCAAGGCTGATGAATTGTCACGTCCAGCATGATGTGGGTTGTGGGGAGGGAGAAGGGCGGCGCAGGGTTAAGAAAAGACAGTAGCCAGTAATAGAGTGCAAGCACGGGCCAAGGGGACAGTCTCAGGGACTGAACCCCGAATCAGGCCAACATGCAGTTTTTATTGGTAAATTTCTAAAGAGGTAATGATTGTTAATCTCAAGATCTGTGTGTTAGCAGCCTGCTGGCCATCTTTCTGAAAGTTCCCATTGTGTTCCAGCCTGAACTTTGCCTTCACACACACACACACACACACACACACACACACACACGCACACACACACACACGCACACACACACACTCACACACACACACACAGGCACATCTCCAAGGAATCCATTGAAGGGGAGGGACCGATATAATTCCATCAGGTCTCAGTTTGCTGAGACTTCCCCTCAAAGGAGCTTTTCTGATATATCGCCATAGGGCCTCTGTTTGCTGAGGAACTCCCTTGCGAAATCCTAGGAAGAGCGCAGCTCTAAGGCAACAATGAATTAATTCCTTAAAGAAAATCATTTTTATAATCCCATAAAACAAAAACAAATGTGACATGTTAAATTAAACACATTAAAAACAAAATGTTACTGTATGACATAGAATAGCAAACACTTAATATTAATGACTGTAATAAATATTTTATATAGACCAACCAAACTTTTAGAGTTTTCTCATTATTTGTTCTTTCTTTTCTAAAACAGTCATTAGTTTTGAGCCTCATCATCTACAAGCTGACAATCACAAGTGAGTTTCTGAAGGTAACTTTTCAGCAGCCCTCATGCAGAGGCTCTAGGTTTTTATGGTTTCCTTTCTCCTTCCCTCCATCTCTTTCTCCCTCCCTCCCCCCTCCCTCCCTCTCCCTCTCTTCTTTCTATCTTTCTCCTGACCCTCCCTGTTTCCTCCTTCCTTCCCTCCCTTCTCCCTCCTTCCCTCCCTCCCTCCCTCCCTCCCTCCCTTCCCTCCCCTCCCCTCCCCTCCCCTCCCCTCCCCTCCCCTCCCTTCTCCCTCCTTCCCTCCCTCCCTCCCTCCCTCCCTCCCTTCCCTCCCCTCCCCTCCCCTCCCCTCCCCTCCCCTCCCCTCCCCTCCCTCCCTCCCTCCCTCCCTCCCTCCCTCCCTCTCTCCCTTCCTTCCTTCCTTCCTTCCTTCCTTCTCTTTTTTGTTTTGTTTTACTTTTGTAGTCTTTGCCAAAGATTTTAAATGGGGAAAATGAAGAGGATTTAACATTATAGCTTTGTGGGTGTCTACTGTTTCCTCCATTCTTCTTGGGGTGGGTAGCTATCCAGTTTGTTTGTTTTTTAAATTTTGTATTATAGTAAACTCTAAAAGTAGAAAAGTAGTGTTAAGGAGAGTTTGATCACAGTCTTCACAAGAATGCCCTCACTTCTGACACCAATTGCAAACTTAGAAGGTTACCAAGACCATCCTCATTTTACATAATTTGCTAGAAGGATTCACAGAACTCACCGAAAGCTGCTATTATACTCATGGTTACAGATTGTTTCAGTGAAAGGATACAGATGAAAAACAGCCAAGGAAAGAAGTGTACAGGGTAGAGTCCAGAAGAAGTCCTAAGCACAGAGCTCCCGTTGTGTTCTCTCCATCACGTCAGGATGCGTCACTTTCCTTGCAATAATGTGTGGCAAATGCACAGAGCATTGCCAAGCAGGGAAGCTAACCTGAGACTTGAGTGTCCTGAGGTTTTATTGGGGCTCATCATGTACTGCCTGCATGGCTGACCTTTAGTTATTAGCTCCTCCCAGAGGTCAGGCTAATATCTTTGGTCTCCAGTTCCCCCAGAGGCCAGAACTGACACTGTGTGGCCCAGAGCTCCCATGATAAACCACATTGTTAGACTGTCCAGTGGCCAAAGCCCCCAGCAAACAAAGACCCTCCTGTCAGGCAGGACATTCCAGGGACTTAGCGATTATCTCCTAGTAGCCAAGGGCAGAGGCCAGACCTCTCTTTAGATAAGGCTAATTCTTCACTACTCTAGTGTAATGACCCCCCACTCCTCCCCTGCCCAGACTCATCACTCAAATTCAAACTTGTCATATCAATAATGGCCAATCTTATTTCATCAGATTGTGTGCTAGAGTCAACTCATAACTAGTTCACAAAAACTGATGGTTAATTTTTAGAAATTTTGTAAGCTCATTGGTAAGCATAGCCATTGAAAAGCAATTAAGTTATATAAACTTATAGTTATGTAAATTAGATGAAAACCAAAGATGATTGCTCAAAACTCATCATTTTCTAATTATTTACTATATTTTACTATTGATATGCTCTTGGTCTAATTTATATCTACTGTATCTGTATGGTGAAAATACTGTAGAAGGATAGGCTACTATGCATGTCTTCCCATCTCTCTGTTAAGTGGCATCACAGTGCTAGCCTGAAAATGACCATGGTAAGAATATTTACACAATGAAATTCAGCAAATGCTATGAATCAGTACTTTTTTTTTTGATACGCTTTAATTTTGAGAAGCATCTTTCTGTTCAATTGTTACTATGATAATATTGGGATGAATTCCTGATAAATTATTTCAAAATATCAATTATAGTACTTCTAGAGCTGATGATTCTGATGGAATAAATTTTCTAAAAAGATTACCACGTCATGCAAATCACTTTGATGTAAATCTGAATTTAATTTTAATTGTAAATTTATAAAACAGCATTTTAGTGTTTCCTCTGACATTTTCTGTAAATTATGGAGGTTGTACAAGAAACTAAAAGTGGCTTTTTGATTTATATATAATTAAAATAAAAAAGTACATAATTAAAATTTCATTTATATGAAAATATTGTTTTTCTGTGGTAGACACTAATCTTAAAATTTAATTTCTGTTTCTAAGACTGCAGACATTTGCTTTGCAACATTGTAGCAGTTTTCAAAACCAGAGATTCTAAACTCTTTGAAGAAGTCTAGTAAGTACTTGATATGCTTTATTGCAATGTACATGTGTATGCTTTTATCTTGTAGTAATTTGCTGACAAAGTTTATTGCCTGCGAGCCAGAGATTGCAAGATCACAATCAGTTTTGATATTCTTTATTTAATTCTGTGCAGATGCTATAAAGATGGGCTCCAGAGAGGGAAGGGGAAGCCAGTTTACCTCCCTATGAACCCCTTCCCCTTTTCTAGGGTTGCTGCTTCTGCTGCTGCCATTGCTGCCACCAGACTGGGCCCTGGTCTGCGCATAGCCATTCTTTAGACCACATGGCACCTTAGACTGTCTCATATTGCCCAGACAGGTGCTGGGCCAGCTTCTTAGGGTGCAGGTTGCCTGTCCTAGCCTAGGCCCACGGGGCAGTGGGGTAGGTGTATTTTCATTTTCTTCTTTTTTCTAGTTTTCTGTGTTTTATTCACGAATAGATCATAGTTAAATAACCAGATAACAAAAAACATTTTTTTTTTTTTTTAAAAACGTAAGTTACATTATCAGCTCTTTTCCTGAATTTCTGCCTTTATAACAATGCACTTGTTCCTTTACATAGGGTATACCTGAACAGGTGTATCAGGCTGACAAAGCACAGTGGGCAGTCATTTGAAATTTGTTTTATTAAAATACCTACTTGCCCTTGATTTATTTTTAGTTGTGTCCTCATTTCTTTTAGGAATCTGGTCCATTTTAATTTGGATGAATGACTTAATCTGTATGAGCCTTGGAGAGGTACTTCATCATAATTTATGTTTAGAGTTGCTCTGAGTGGACAAAAGGTGTCTTAGAAGGTAATATTGCTCTAATTATAAATCCTTTAAAATGATCAGAGACTAAGTAACACGAATTAAATCTAATTTCCTTTTGGTCCCTTTATTAGCCAAGATGAGTGCTTTACACCTCAAGAGAGAAGCAGAAGAAATAATGGGCTGGCATATCAATGTAAACCTGACATTAATACTTTTATAGTGTTTTCCTGTGATGCAGACCAGTACAGAATCAGGAAAAGATGGGGCTACAAAGGAACTGTTTAATTTTAAAAAGCACTTACTTATTAGTTTGTCCTTAAAATGACTTGAAGTATCTCACTGTTTTCAAGTAAATTAATCCCAAATTCATCATTTGAACTAACTAGAATTGAGATGGCACTGAACGTAGAGGAAAGCTTAATGAACTCTGTACTCAGAAACCTGGAATCCCACTTAGAGGTTTCCCTTATGTCTTCCCTTTTCTATTTTCTTTCGGAGTCTCAGCTCTGGTCCTTATTCACTTCTTTCCATTGTTGTAGAGAACTCTGATACTGTTTTCTCCTTAAGAAAGAAAACAACTCAGATAAGAAGGTGGTGGGCAGGGCTGTGCCTCCTACACCGGTGAATTAAGGGTGAGTTGAGGGAGAAAAGTTTTGCTCTCTATAAAAATCTATTATTAGAGTCATTCTTTGGGATTAAGACATTGTCTTTAGAAAGCCCTTATTAATTGTAGGTAAGGATTGATACATTGGCCTATTATGCCTGCTCTCATTTTAGCAAGGACAATTTCACTATCTTAGCTGAAAACTTAGATTTTTATTGTATTAAACACACACATACACACACACACACACACACACGCACTTTGAGTAGCTTTGGTCATCCAGTCCAGTCCAATACTTAGCATATTGTAGCACAGAGTATAACTTTCATATATATTTATTAAATTAATGGGCAAGCAAAAAGGAAAGTCTGTAGTGTGTTCTGTGGGGAGATGGTAGCTTCAGGTGTGTGTGGACTTTAGATATTAAATCCACCAAGGGACAAAAGGTGTTGATTCAAGGATGAAAACATTTCTCTCAGTCACTAATTTTCAAGTCACACACACACACGCAGAACTTGGCATATGTTTGTCTTAATTCATTGAGTTTTCAACTGTTCAGGTATATCTTTAAATTTAAAAAAATAAATTGGTGTAGTAAAGAGCCACACAAATGATCAGTATAAGTAAGAACAATGTCCGTATTTTATTTTACTATCATCTATCTATCATCTATCTATCTATCTATCTATCTATCTATCTATCTATCTATCTATCTATATTTTAGATTGAGGAACTTTTTAAGGATTTTGGAGGGATGGGAATAAAATGACAAATTTCACATTTTAAGTTTTTGTATCTGGATATGTCAAGTTCCAAGTAACTTTAGTAACACACAGCAATGGGAATTTACAAGGGGCCTCAAAGAGTTAACAGAGTTTTCAAACCTGGAGAAATTCCAGTAATCATCGCTCTGGGATACCTATTTACATATTATAATTAGTATATATATCTATTTTTAAAGAAAACCTTTCGGAAAAATAGGAAGATTGGGAGCCAAAGTCAGTGGCCTTAACGCAGTTTTTTTTTTTTTTTTTTTTTTTTCGATCGTATTGACTTAACAGGAACCGTACAAACACGCCCACAGCTCAGGAAATAATTATCAGACCCAAGTGATCCGCTCAGATGGGAAGAAAAAGTAGTTTGCTCTGCATCTCCCGTATTATCTCGAGTTTCAGTAAAAAATAAAACGAGGAGAAGTGTTTCGGAAGCCAAATCAGCGTCCAGACCCAAACCAAAAATCGAACCTGGCACTTTTTATCAGTGCGAGCAGCGCAGTGGGAGGAAAAGGAAAACAGCCCGTGATGCCTCTGAACGAACCGGGCAGGGCGTGCAGGAAGCCCTCAGCCAGGGAGACCCTTTCTCGTGGTTTTCGGAAATGGGCTTAGAAAGCTCCATTTCTCCCCGGTCTCCACCTGAGGCTGCAACCGCAGGGCACAGCGCCGGGTGGGGGACAGAAAGCCCGGAGAAGGGAATGCGGTGAGGGCGACCAGACGCAAACGCGGGTGCCGGGCGGGAGGGCGAGCTTGTACCCCGGCACCGCCGCTGCTGTTGTCCGGGGTGCTGAAAAGCCAGGAACTTCCCGGGAGGCAGCAGTCACTTTTTTCTCAGAGGGTGGGGTGCAGGGGTTTCAGGCCGCGCCTTTGCTAAGCCCGCCCTGACCACGGCCCCGAGGTGCCCGCCAGATAAGGTCCACCCCAGTCCCGTTCCGCAGGGTAGTGGATGGGAAAGGGAGGTGAGCATCGCCAGACAGCAGGCGGGACCTCAGGTGCCCGTCCCCACATCTCCCGACAATCCCGTGCCGTGACCCCTGCTCCACCTGCGCTCGAACTCTTGTCGCTGGGGGACGCAGCTCCTGCGGGCAGAGACCCGCAGCTAGAGAGGAGCGAGAGGGGGCTGCTGGGGTGTGTGTGGCGCGAGCTGCCCTAGTCCCGGGATTGGGAAAGCGGGAGGGGGGTTTGGGGGGGGTGGAGGCCAGCGGGAGCGGGGCATGCGCAGTGGGGCGGAGGAGGTGGCGATGGCCGGGGGAGGCGGGGGGACTGCTGTTTATTTGCAGCTGGGCCAACTCCGCGGCGCAGGAGGCGGCAGAGCGCGGGGCGCCAGCGGCAGGTCCAGCGGCCGCCGCACCATGCCCGAGCCCACCTTCGGGCAGCTGCTGTGCGCCGCCGGGGCCCCGGCTGGGGAGGATGCCAGACACCCGGGAGAGGCCAGGGCAGCTGTGGCGGTGGCGGCACGATGGTGGTGACAAGCTCTGCCCGAGGCGGCAGCGGGGACCGTGCGCCCTCCCGGCGGCGGGGCTGCGGACTCGCGCCGGCCGGGGCTGCGGCGCTGCTGGCCAGTGCGAGCTGCCTGTGCTACGGCCGCTCCCTGCAGGGCGAGTTCGTGCACGACGACGTGTGGGCGATCGTGAACAACCCCGACGTGCGGCCCGGCGCCCCGCTCCGTTGGGGCATCTTCACCAACGACTTCTGGGGCAAGGGCATGGCCGAGAACACCAGCCACAAGTCCTACCGGCCGCTCTGCGTCCTCACCTTCAAGTGAGTCCCTCCTCTCGCGCTCGCAGCCGCCGCTGTTTCTCCGTACCCTCCGAGCAGGGCTGAGAGAAGTTGCGGGACTGGCTTGAGCGGCGTTTCTTTTCTTGCTGCCCCTTCCCCTCCACGTTTCCCTCCTCTCCAGGCTGTCCACGCCAGTGCTCCGTGGACCTCGGCCCCTCTTCTCTGGACTGCAGGCGCGGTTCTGGAGGTGCGGGCTGGGGAGTTGGGATCGAGTTTCTCAAGAGTCTGCACTCTCGGCGGGCTCGTCTCTCGCACCAGGGCTGGGAGGGGGTGTTGGAAGAGCTGCCCCCGCACACCCCACCCCTGCCGGACCTTGGTCAAGGGAGATCGGTGGTCAGAGGCGTTCCAGACGGGTGGCTGTGGTAGTGATGCTTCCAAGTTGGGACTTTCTCAGAGGTGGTTGTGCGGCTTTGAAGATGGGGAGTGGATCAGTTCTTTAGGGGTCGCGTTCCGAGGAGACGAGGCGGGAGCCATGAGCTGCCAGGGCTGCTTGGGTTTTGGGGAAGAGCAGGAGAGTCCACAGAGGATCTCTCCCGACCTGCAACATCGGCTGCTCTGGGAGAAAAAGGTGACAGACAAGGGAATGCAGAAGCGTGGGACCCTCTGGGGATCCTGGCGTCCCAGTCGAAATAGTTTTTCTTTTACAACCTCGGAGTCATGATTCAGCGTTTCTGGGGTGGATAAAGAGTAAAGGGACCCAAGAGAACGCCAGGTTTTTGTAGGGTGGAGAATTTTGTTGAATTTAAAAGAAGGCGAGCTTTAAATGGAAAGGGAGAAGGGCTGACTTGGGGGAAGTGCTTTCTCATTTGTCAGGAGCTTGAGTCAACCCCTTCTAATTTGGCTCAATATTGAAGCTTATAATATCTCGGACAAAACAGTTGAAATAACGTGGGTTCAGGATCATCAGCGTTTTAAACCTTTTCTAATGGATGTAATATGAAACCCGTCTTTATGGTAATTATCATTGGAGACAGGGTAGGCGGCTCACAAAGCCTGCACTGGCTAGGAGGCCAAGGTCTCCTGACAGGTGGCTCTGATGACTTCGAAAAGGAAACCACAGCAATTGGCAACAATTCCTGGGCTTCTGACTTAATTCTTCCATTGAAAGTTTAATGTCTTAAGGAGGGTGGGTGAGGAAACTGCACATTTGACTCAGAAGAGAATATTTTATAAACATTTGTCCTCTTGGAAAGTGGTTTTGATTTTCAGCTGACAGATAACTGCAGCTATTGAGTGAGTTGCTCATACTTTCAGTTTTCCAAATATTTCTTAAAATTTCCTTAGATGGTACAAATATAAATATTTAACTTCTAATTGACCTGCTTTTTCTTTTACTACAGTGAGGGTTATTGGTTAATTTAAGGTGTGGAATCCCATAGCATGAGGTGTGCTGGACTTAGGACAGCCCTGGAGACCATCTGGGTCCCTGTTCTGAGCGTTTTCCATTTTCAAAGGTCAAGGTCAAAGACTTCTGCCCACCTGGTGGAGGGTGAGAGCTGTTTTCACTTCTTTTTTTTTTTTTTTTTAAATTCATGCAGGAGATTGCAGAAGAGAGGGGTGTGGAGGGAAGGAGTAGACAATGCGGCAAGGCCATTAATGAAAAGGAAAATTAGCAGGCATTTGGCAGAACAGGGCACAGGAGAAGGAGAGTTAGGGGCAGGGGGCAACTCTTGTGGTAATCACTGATTATAAAAAGCAGCTTGGTGTCTAAGTTGCATTGTTTTTGGTATAGTGTATCTCACTGGCTATGTAAGGTATAATTAAAAAAATTATTTTGAGAAGATTGAGTTGCACATCTAGTGTGCAGCAGAGCACTAATTGGAGAGGGATGGGTGCTTCTTCAGAATCAGAAATGAGCTAATCGTTCTGTACTCACAGGAGTCGATTTTCATAAGACCTGGAAGCTTTCTGTACAGTCACCGGAGGTGAAACTGCACCCTGGTGCTGTGGAGCAAAGCTGGACATGTGTAAGGGGCGACGTCGAGGGTGCTAGACCCACACAACCCCAAAGATTGTTGCAAGGAAGGGCAGGAAATCCCACTTATTAACTATTCAGTGTGAACCAAGCATTGGCCTAGGCACTTTGTATAGCTTAATTATGTCTTTATGATTTTTTATATTACATAGTTGGTGAAAACACAAAGCTGTCTTGTAAATATATGCAAACGATTTTAACTGAAGTTAGGACTGTTTGAGCAAAAATCTTTGAGAATTCAAAACCTTTATTTATTTATTTATATTGTGGTAAGAACTTATCACAATATGAGATCTACCATCTTAACAAAATTTTAAGTGCACAACCCAGTATGGTTAACTATAGGCACAGTGTTGTACAGTAGATGTCTAGCACTTAACGCCTCTTGAGTAATTGAAACTATTTACCTGTTGAAGAGCAACTCCTCCCCGCCACCCAACCCCGCTCTTGGCAACCACAGTATTAGGATCTGCTTCTATGAGCTTGACTATTTTAGATGCATCACATGAGGGGACTTCTGGGACTGGCATGTTTCACTTAACATATTGTCCTCCAGGTTCATCTATGTTGCCACATATGTCAGGATTTCCTTCTTTTTTTAAGTCTGAATAATATTTCATTGTATGTATTATACCACCTTTCTGTATCCATTCATCCGACAATGGACGTTTGGTTGTTTCCTTATCTTGGTTACTGTGAATAATGCTGCAATGAACAGGGGAATGCACATATCTCTTCAAGATCCTGATTTCAGTTCTTTTGGATATATTCTCAGAAGTAGGATTGGTGGATCATATCATAATTATACTTTTAGTGTTTTAAGGAACCTCTATCTTATTTTCCGTAGGGACTGCACCATTTTGCCTACCTACCAGTAGAGTACAAGGTTTCCAGTTTCTCCATATCCTTGCCAACACTTGCTGTCTTTTGCTTTTTTCATAAAAGCTGTCCTAACAAGTATAAGGTGATATCTCATTGTGATTTTGATTTGCATGATTAGTATATGATTTATTTGCATGATTGGGTTTTGATGATTAGTGATAGTTGCCATTTATATGTCTTCTTTGGAGAAATATCCATTCAAGTCCCTCACCCGTTTTTAAATCATTGGTTATTTGGTTTTTTTTTTCTTTCTTTCTTTTTTGCTTTGAGTTGTAGAAGTTCCTTATATATTTTAGGTATCAATAACATATCAGATATGTGGCTTGGAATATTTTCTCCTATTCCATAGGTTGCCTTTTCACTCTGTTGATTGTTTTCTTTGCTATGCAGAGGCTTTTTAGATTGATGTACGCTCACTTGTTAAATTTTGCTTTTATTGCTTGTGCTTTATCTAAGAAACTATTGCCAAGCCTAATATCATGTTTTGTTCCCTATTTTTTTTCCTCATAGGAATTTTACAGTTTCAGGCTTTACATTTAAATTTCTAATACATTTTGAATTGAATTTTATGTATGGTATGTATAAGATATGGGTCCAGTTTCTTTCTTTTGTGTGTGGAGAGTAAGTTTTTCCCAATCCCATTTATTGAAGAGACTGTCCTTTCTTCTTTGTGTATTCCTGGTACCCTTGTCAAAGATCATTTGAGCATCTATATACATGGGTTGATTTCTGGGCTCTCTTTTCTTTTCCATTGGCCTATATGTCTATTTTTATACCAGTGTCATACTGTTTTAATTACCATTGCTTTGGAATATATTTTGAAATCAGGAATTGTGATGTCTCGAACTTTGTTCTTTGTATATTCAGGGTCTTTTGTGGTTCAATATGAAATTTATTATTTTTTTCTATTTCTATAAAAAATGCACTTGGGATTTTGATAGGGATTGCATTTAATCTGTAGATGGCTTTGGGTAGTATGGACATTTTAACAATATTATTTTTTTCCATCAGTGAACATGGGATGTCTTTCTATTTCTTTCTTTCTTTCTCTCTCTCTCTCTCTCTTTCTTTCTATCTATCTTTCTTTCTTTCTTTCTTTCTTTCTTTCTTTCTTTCTTTCTTTCTTTCTTTCTTTCTTTCTCTCTCAATGATTTGTGGTTTTAAGTGTACAATTTTTCACCTCTTTGGCTAAGCTTATTCCTAAGTATTTTATTATTTTTTGATGTCATAGTAAATGGAATTGTTTTCTTAGTTTTGGATAGTTTGTTATTAGTATATAGAAATGCAGCTGGTTTTTTAATGTTGATTTTGTATCTTGCAGCTTTACTAAATTCATGTATCAGTTTTAATAGTTTTTTGGTGGACTCTTTAGAGTTTTCTACATATAAGATTATGCCATCTGTAAATGGAGATAATTTTACTTCTTCCTTTCTGATTGAGATGCCTTTTTTCTTTTTCTTTTTCTTGCCTAATTGCTCAGGCTGGGACTTCCAATAATAAGATGAATAGAATTGACTCAAGTGGGCATTCTTGCCTTGTTCCTGAACTTAGAGGAAAAGCTTTCAGGTTTTTACTATTGAGTATGATGTTAGCTATAAGCTTTTCATAAGTGTTCTTTATTATGTCGAGGTAAATTCTCTTGAAACCTAGTTTGTTGGAGTCTTTTACCATGAAAGGGTGTTGAATTTCATCAAATGTTTTTTCTGCATCTATTTATGATAATTACGTGATTTTTATCCTTCATTTTGTTAAATGTGATGTATCACATTACTTGATTTGTGTTTGCTAAACCAGCTTCACATCCCAGCGATAAAACCCACTTGTTCATGGCATATGATCATTTTAATGTGCTGTTGAATTTGGTGTGCTGGTATTTTGTTGAGGATTTTTACATCTATGCTCATCAGAGGTGTTGGCCTGTACTTTTCTTTTCTTGTAGTGTCTTTGTCTGGCTTTGCAAACTCATTTAAAAACAACACACTTTTAATTTTAAGACTATTATATATTCCCATGCAGTTGTAAGTAATAATATAGAGATCCCTTATATCCTTCATTCATTTCCACCAGTGATGACATCTTGTGTAACCATAGTACAATTTCATAACCAGGAAATTGATGTTGATACAACCGATAGCTTTTATTCAGATTTCAGCAGTTTTACATATGCTCCTTATATTTTTATTTTTGTTAAGTGTATATTTAGTTCTACGCAGTTTTATCATCTGTGTAGATTCCTGAGACTACTGCCACAGTCAAGATATAGAACACTTTCATCACAAAGATCCTTTGTGCTTCCCTATCATAGCTATAGACTTGTAATCCGTAACAACCACTAATCTGTTCTCCACCTCTATAATTTTATTATTTCAAAATGTTGTATTTGGAATCATAATCTATGATCTATGAGTTTTGTTTTTTTTTTTTTTTTGCTCTCAGCATAATTTTCTGGAGTTTATTGAGATTGTTGCATATATCAATAGTTTATTCCTTTTTATTGCTGAGTAATATTCCATTGTATGGATGTACCACCATTTGCTAGTCATTAACCTGTTGAAGGACAGCTGGGTAGTTTCTAGTTTTTGGCTATTATAAATATAGGCACTATAAACATTCATTTATAAATTTTTATGTGAACATAAGTTTTTATTTTTCTGGGGATAAATGCCCAAAAGTGTAATTGCTGGGACATACGTGGTTGCATGTTTAGTTTTTTCAGAAACTGACAAACTCTTTTCCAGACCTTCCTGTCAGCAGTGTATGAGTAATCCAGTTTCACTACTTCCTTACCAGCATTTGGTACTGTCACTATTATTTATTTTAGTCATTCTAATAGGTATGTAGTGTCATCTCACTGTGATTTTAATTTGCATTTTCCTAATGATTGTGTTGAATATCTTTTCATGTATTTATTTGGCCTCTGTATATCCTCTTTGTTAAAATGTCTCTTCATATCTTTTGTTCATTTTCTAAGTGGATTTTTATTTTGTTAATGTTGAGCTTTGAGTTTTCTATACATAATATAGGTACAAATCCTTAGTTAGATATGTGGTTGGCAAACATTTTCTTCTACTTTATATCTTGTCTTTTCATCCTCTTCACAGGGTCTTTCCCAGTGTAAAATTCAAACCTATTTTTTATTAAAAATAGTTTATTACTTGTATATTTGATTCATTGAATGAATGTCACTCATACTGAGAGCTAGAAATTCCCTAAATAAATAGATAGATAAGTAGAAATGCATAGTGGTTGTTACTATAAAGGTGTTACTTGTATAGAAAGATATTATTCACACTTCTTCTCAAACAAGAAATGGGCTAAATGAAGTTGCAATGAAGAAATAGATTAGCTTGTCTACTTTTCCAATTTGGGAGGCAAGGTGCAATGGAAAATGAAGGTAGCTTACCAAGATGTGGTGGCTTTGTACTATGTCAATTTAGTTAAACTGGAACTGTGTTTCTTGGAAATTCCTTTCCTGTATTGTACTGGGTTAGAGTTGGACACGGGATATTTCTTTGAGATTTGGAAAGTGAAAGTGAAGTGGCCGTATTGCTAGAACTCAGAAGGTTGCTGTAGGTTTTGGTGCTGTTGCAGCCTCGTACGTTGTTGTCACAGACACTGGCTAACCTGCCATCGCAGCTAGGTCTGCAGCTCCTCAAGAACTCTCCAGATCTCCTTTCACTACTTGGAATCAGGGTGCAGGTGTATGTGTGCAGCTTTGTGGGGAAGAGTGCCAGCCTGTTTGTGCAAGTCACTCATATCATTAAAGTTGGAATCTTAGAGGTTATGAGAAGCAAAGGTATATTGTAGTTCATCTTTCGGGTTCCAGGTCATCTTTCCTTTCCCCTGCTTCTAGTCCATCTTTCCTCCCTTCCCAATTGCCTGCCCTGCTCGCTTTCGACTTCTGTTATGGACACAGAAGCAGCAGCCTTACAGAGGCTATATAACCAGCTCCCACAGTTGTGAAAGGTCAAATCTGTATAGTAAATCCCCTTTGCTATATCATTCTTGGTGGTTCCGCTTATCTGGTCAAACCTTAACGGATACAAATGGAATTTTGTGCTCCTGGAAGTGAATTGAGAATTCTAATGAATTTCTGTTTCTAGTCAAATTTTATATTCAGTCTTTTCATATGATCATTTCCAAGGACACACAGGAATATTTTTGGACCATTGTAGTGGAATCAAAACATCTGTGAAAACTTAATCTGCAGCAGTAATCTTTTTTTATTTTGCTTCTTTATCCTTCACTGGCCATGACCTGTTTTTAATTTTGGAATCAGGAGAAACACATTAAGTCACTCTGTAGACACTGAATTGACAGAGAATCCAAACCCAGGATGCCCATAACCCCCATCTTGAACAATGAATGGCCTTGATTGATTTGAAAGGTGCTTAGCATTTTTATTTTATTTCCTCGCTATGCCCTTCGTCTTGAGAACAAGCTCCTATTGGATTGTTAGCTGTGCCATTCCATATCAGGAAGCAATTCAAAGTTTCCTTCAATAAGAAAGAACCATTGGTTTTTCCATGTTAAAGATGGGGAAACTAAGGCACATTGAAGGACCTTCAATTCATTTTCTCTGTGGTTAGGCTGTTAGATTATAGTATTCTACTAGTTTGCTATAAAGTTTTATTTTATGGAAGGCTTCTGATGGGAATATAAACCATAGGAGTGGAAGTGGGTGGTTTAAAATGTCAGAGTTAAAAAATAGAATATCTTAATATGTGCAGCTGTGAGGATTTGCAGCCTTTTGATGTTTGGATCTTGAGAGATTTTTGCAGCAGTTTGTATCTTTTAGTCACAAATGATATGCCAACTATGAAAATCAGCTCTAGTCGCTCTTCCCAAAACCAAAGAGAAATGGTGGCATCATCTTTCTGGTTCTGTTCCTTTTGACTTGACCTGTCTTTGAATTCATTTTGAGATAATCTATTGCTACAAGACTGATAAGTTTATTTTCTAAGTCTGCGATAGGAAACAAGTGAAGATTGTTTAGGATATTTGACTAGATTGTCTAAGATGTTCAATGATAAATAAAATAGCCAAGGAAAAATATGATTGGAGACAAGAAAGATTTTCTAGAGAAAATATTTAAAAATGGCTCCTGAAAATTTCATGCTGAACTAAGGTTATTATAAAAACCCCAGGAGGAGGAAGTTGATTGCTGCCTGTTGAGTATGCTTTAGATGGAAGATAGGCTTTAGACTATAGTCTGGTAGTGTAGGAGGGATGTAAAATGAGAGGAATATGTTTTGGATCATGAGGGTTTTTAAAGGTAAGTCTCTGAATGAAGGCTTAGAGATCATCTTCTGAAATAGTCTTTTTTTTTTTTTTTTTAAATCAACAAATGTCTTCTCTACCTACCTTTGGAGCTACATTCATATTTTTCCTAACTTTGAATATGTGGTTATTCCACTTCAAAAGGACTGTGAGGAATGCTTGATTATGCCAAAACAATGGCAGTGTTCCTTTTCCAAATGATAAGACATGGTTTCTGTTCTACCAAGCCCTGTTTGATCTGACCCCTGGCCACTTCTCTGACCTTTAGTTTGCCAATCTCCACCTCATTCTCTCTACGTCAGCATTCCATGAACAGCGTTCCTCTTCCTGTACAGGCCCCATGTGCTGCTACCAGGCCTTTGCACTTGTTTCTTCTTCCTGGGATGCTCTTCCACAGATCTGTGCACTGCTTGCTCTCTCACCACCTTTAGTTTCATCACAGAGCCCTTGCCTGGCTACCCGATCTAAAATAGCAGTCACTCCTCCATGTTTCATTCCTACTCTCTTACCCTCTTTGCTTCAGTAACCGTCACTGCTACCTGCCATCATATGTTTATTGTTAGTTTTTATCTCTTCTCACTACCATGTGAGCTCCACGAGGTATAGCTTTAGCTCCTAGAACAGTGCCTGGCGTGCAGAGTAGAGACTCAATAAATTACTGTTGAAAGAATGAACGAATCAATCAGTTTTGTGAATACTCGACTTTTTCAGGTAAATATTTAGGTAGGGCTACACCTTTACCGTGTAGAGGAAAAAGTCTGCTTGGCTTATTCCTTGGCTTATTTACTTTTTTTTCTTCCTCTGTCAAAGAGAAAAGTGGAGGCAGAAAAGGAATTTCCTGGACATATACAGGTGGTTGCAGTGGGTTCTGCTTAATGGGAGGTGAAGAGGCAGCTTTGATTCTGAAAGGGGCAGTCGTGGCTCTCTGTTGTGACTTGCTGGGACTGTGGCTATAGAGAATGGGGATTTTTAGCACTTTTGGCTCAAACTCCTCTCGTGGGGCATATTGAAGTGTGATGGCTGGTGGCTGCTTGCTCTAAGCTTTAAGGCTGGACACGGCAGCCGTACCTTCTGAGGCAAACCCCAAAATTACGCGGGGTTTTTTCCACAGTTGACTCAATGGATTAAAGTTCGTCCATTCCAGTGTCCTATTGTTTGTAAGGATGGTCATTTTTTTCCCCAGTAGACATGAAATATCATTTCTGGTTGGATTAAATGGAGTATAAGGACCTGAAAATATTTTCTCAAAGGGACTATGTTGACTGACTTCCTCTGCTGAGTGTTGTATAGTAGAGGCTTTGTCTGGTCTTTGCCCCAGGTTCCTGGGAGGGAGCTTCTAAACCTCAAAATGTCCTGATTGATAGCAGTGTCTTTGTTGTTTACGGTGGGCCCCTCGGACCACACCTGAGTTTCTGCTGAAGAGGTGACTCATAGTGGGTCTGCAGATAGTTTCAGAAGGGGGACTGGCCATGATGGAAAGACAAATCATATGATTAGAGAGTGGGGACTTTGAGCCATGTGATAGCAACCCTCCCTTCCAATCTTCTGGAAGGGAAAGGGGTGCTGGAGACCCAGTTCTCTCACATGGCCAGTGATTGAATCAATCAGCCTACATAATGAAACCCAAATAAAAACTCAATCCTGAAGCTTGGTTGAGTGTCCCTGGTTGGTAATTATACATCGATGTGCCCAGAAGGTGATGTGTCCTGAAGACATGGAAGGTTCCTGTTGAAGACCCTCCCACAATTCGCCCCATGAGCCTTTTCTTTTGACTGCTTTTGATATGTAGTTTTTTGTAATAAAACTATAATCATAAGTCTTTCTTTAATTCTGTGAGTTGTCCTTGAAAATTACTGAATCGGAGGGAGTTGTGGGAGCCCTAAATTTGTGGCCACCTTTGTCAAACATGCAGGTGGCCTGGGAACCGTTGAACTTGCAGCTGATGGCGGAAGTGAGGGGAGTCTTGCTCAGGACTCTGTCCTCCAGCTGTGAAATTTGCATAAACTTCAGGTAGTCAATGTCAGAATCACATTGCATCCAGGAACTCCACTAAATACATACCTTTAAAAGAAAAAAAAAATGCTAAAAATTGACCACTCACTTATATAACTAACTATACTATTAATCTAATAACTATATTGTTTAACTATATTGATTAACTAACTGTATTGTTGATCTGTTAATTTTTATTATTTGCTCATTCTCTTTTTGAATATTTGCTGCTGGGATGCGCTGCCTTCTAGATATGGTTACTGATTTTCCTGTCCTCCATTTCTTCATCCTGTCTTTGGTGCAGTAGTTACTCTGAGTACTTACTAGTAGTGACAATAACTGCCCATTGCATGGAGCATATTCTCCTCCTGACCAGCTAGCTCTCCTTCCTCTGTTCCCTCCCTATAGCTTCCTCACAGCCAGGTGAGGATGTGATGTCTTGAGCTCAAACTAGAACCATGAATTTTGCTTTTGCCTCAGAGGACCAGTCTCTTCTCTGCACTGTTGTTTGCATTGGTGCCTGCGAATCACATCCTTTGGTTCTTTAGATACATTAAGTGATGATGATTTGCTCATTTGTTCCTGGTATGAAGGGAATGCAGAAGAGCATTCAAAATGATTAAAGGCCAAAGGGCATCACCTTAGAGGAAAAATGAGAAGAACCAGATGTTATTTATTGGTTGAATGATCTAAGACGATTATGGAAACCACTTGCAAATATTGGAGAGCTGTGATGATGGCAAGAGATGGGAAGAAGAAAACCCAGTGGTGATAGAGGAAGGCAGGAGGATATACCATGTGTTTAGTGTTGGGCAAGGGAAACTAACCAGGGTGGTATCAGAGAACCCATTATTTAATAAACTGGAAACAGATGATAAGGGGTACATTCAATTATTTTCTTTTCCCTGATTTTTAGTTCTTATTGGAAAAGAATGTATGTTGTGTCATTGCTGAGAAGTCTTGATTTTTCTGGTAAGCGTGGCAACCGTATGCAGAGACCCATGTTTCTCATTGTTCTGCGTATCACCTGTCTTGAATCACTGAGTTGCTTGGGACAGATCTCTAGGTCCCATTTCAGATCTACTGACTAAGAATATCAGAGAATCAGCAATTTGTAGCTAGCACGCCAGGTGATTCAGAATCCTGGATACCATTGGGATTCAATGGGAACCTATGTTTAATAAGGTTGAGATGCCAAAATCTCCCTACATATGGTAGGGAAAGGAATCTAAAAGCCCATTGAGATAGGAATGTTGGGATAGGAATGTTATCACATGCTGCCTGCATATACCTCCCACCCACCACTCTACTACATTCCCTGAGAGGGCCAGATGTTTTTGCCTTCACTGAGAAATACATTGGTGACGGAGCACCTGCAACTTTGAGAATCTCTGTGTTGGCTCTTTTCTGTAGGCCAAGTGTGAGGTGGGCTTTCTGATTTCATTGGGGGTGATGGGTTCCTAGAGTACCAGAGGCCAAGTCGCATAGCTTGGCTGTCAAAGACAAGGTGAGTGCATTCACCATGAAAGCAGCAGGGATGCAGTGGTGATCAGAATGTTTTGACCCGCAGTTATCATTGGTGGTAGCCAGTTAATCACATTGTCACTAGGAATGAAGTAGATGGTCAGCCCTCTTAAATGTTGCTGGAGCTATATACCAGGAAAATTTCAGGTTCAGGGCCAAAAAACAGACTTGAGTCACCACAACGGAGAGTCATGACCTCTCGTGCCTTTTCCAGACCTTTGCCAGTTCCTTGAGGTAGAGGTCTGATGACTGAGGTGGAGTTGAAGTTTCTGGACCCTAATGCAGTCCCTAGTAGAAGTCTCTTCCAGAGATACAGCTTGTTTTGGTTTTTCTAACCCAGGGCTAGTTTTCAAAGAAGAAAGTTAAATGAGAGGAATAGGCTTTATCAAGAGTTGTGGCCCTTGAGTGTGAGGAGACAAGAGGGGCAGCCAACGGCTCTTTCTTCTCCCTTGCCCAACCCTCCTCCTGGGACTTTCTGGTGCCAAACTGTGTGACCCTGTGACCTTTCCTGGGGATTGGTGCCCTCTAATTGCTGTGAGCTCATTATGGTCCCACCTTTCCAGGCAGCTTTACAAGGAGGCAGAGAAGTTCAGACAGAGAAGGGGCTTTTTGTGTTCATATTTGCCAAGTTCTGGAAGGCTTTCAACAAGTCAGACATGAATATCAAGATTTTTATTTCAGAAAAAATTGTTTTATTTCCTATTGCTTCATGTAGCTTTAAATGAGAATTGAAGGCTAAGTCAAATAAAATTAGAGATTCTTAGAGTTGAAGGATGATTTTTTCCAACCTCTGTGTTATTGTAAGTTTTATTTCATTCAATAAACTTCCATTTAGAATTGACTGGGTGCTAAGTGAGATGGATACAATGGTGAAAATAAATTAATTTCTTTTCTAAATTAATTGAATGCAAGTATGAAAAATCCTTATAATATTTGAAGAATATAGTAAAACCATTTAAGAAAATTGATTAAATGCTATAATGGAGGAACACTGAGGGTGATGTGGAATCTGAGAGACTGTTTTTTTTTGTTATTGTTGTTGTTTTGATGGTATTTGAGGTGGGCTGTTATCACACTTCTGCATGGTCATTTCTGCTTATCCAAATACCTAGTTTTAAATATTTACTTCTTTCTTTGAGCTTAAGTCTCCCTCCTAGTAGTTGGCAAGCACTGTGGCATATTGTGAGTACTTGCACAATCCAAATGGGCACCCAAGTATTTCCATGCCGCCATGGAGGCCCAGAGTTGCCAGTTCTTCTAATATTTCAAGAGAAGCTGGAAAATTTTATATGAAATCACCTGTTTTAAAAATGTTGGCAAATTAAAAAGGAAAAAGAAGGTATATAGGTGAAACAAAACAATTTGCAGGCTAAACTTAGCCCTTGGGCAGTGTGTTCGGATTTTAGTTTCCACCTTGGGAGTAGTTAGAATAAGTGCATTGCTTCATTCATTCATCCATTCATTCATTCATCCATTCATTTATTCAATACATCTATATATTCATTCAATACGTCCATACTTTCATTCAATATGTTCATCCATTCATCCATTTATTGTGTGACAGCCATGAACCACGCATTATGCTAGACAGTGGGGATATAGCCGTAAGATTCTTTCCCCTGGAGAACTTGGTATCATTTCTATCTGTCATCTTTCTCTAGGCTGAGCGTCTCAATATCCTCAAACCTACATTCCTGAGACATTACTTTGAGGTCCCCAACCCCTTTAGTGTCCTGGGGCTCTCCTGTGAAGGTGCTTCAGCATTTAATTGGCACCATGAAGGCACCGCACCTTCCCTCCTCCACCCTAAGGTAGAATAACTCCTTCTTCTCTATCTCTGCATCTGTAGGTTCTCCCATTGCTAGAATTACTTCACCAACTACTAATTCTCTGTTTAGTGCGTCTCTTTCTCCTACTATGTTGTTAACTCTTTAGTAGCAGATGACATGTCCTCTCTTTGTATCTCTGGGTCCTACATCGTATCTGACATGTAGTATTAGGTACTCGATAAATATCTATTGGAGTGAATTGAAATGAAAAATATTTTGACTTACGCAGTTCCCTGTTTGTCTGTCTGTTGGTGGTTGGTCTGTTTAGAAAGCCAGGACATAATTACTCTTTGAGTTTGGGAAAAATAACGGCCGTTGGACAAGTTTTGATGTGTACCGTTTTAATCTGATTGCAAGTACTTTGTTATCTTTTATGTCCAAATGGGTGTCTTTACTCTTGCCCATATTCTACATTATGATACCTAACAATTTCAGGCATTTAAACTGACTCTCAACCAGTCTCCTGGTAAGTAACTCTCCTTTCCAGATACAGGCCTCTGCAAACTTGATTAGCATACACTATAGATTCATTTAAGACTTTGACACAAATATTGGACAGACCAAAGATAATATCAAAATCCTGTGACACACACTGGAAGTCTCTATCCAAGGAGACATTGATTTATTATTCACTGCTCTTTGTGTTTACTACCAATCTATCTTATTCTATCTTGTATGCAAGGAGATCCTGAGATATTTTGATAAATGCCTTTGTTAAACTAAAGATGTGATATGTCTATCACACCCCCTTTTCTATTAAAATGTGAGGTCAATGAGTTAAACCTCCCTTTTGTGAACCCATATTAACTCCCAGAATCAGAGATTTTTTTACCAGTGCTCACAAATAGGATAAGTTCTAAAATTTTGTTATCATTTGTCTCAAACTCCCTTATCTATACTTTGTAGAGTTCACTCTGCATCTTTTTAGACATTTGGGGAACTGTCCAAACCGGATGCTAGGTGATTTCTCAAAGCTTAGATTCACGCATGTTAGGTACCTGGTAAAGGGCTTTCATACTGTTACCTTACACCGCAGTGGTTCTCCATTCAGCAATTTATTTTTATATTTGGAGATCTAATTAAATTCACTTAACATGTTGCGTACGGCGGGGTTTAAATCCCTCGTGAAGATTCTCGTGATCCGTACATAACTTGTTAAAACATCAGACCTTTGCCAGTACCTTGAGGTAGAGTTCTGACTGAGGTGGAGTTGAAGTTCCCTTGAGGGTGGACCCTAATGCAGTCCCTAGCAGAAGTCTCTTCCAGAGACACAGCTTGTTTTAGTTTTTCTAACCCAGGGCTAGTTTTCAAAGAAGAGGGGCCCGAGCACAGGTGCTTCTGTCCCTATGAAGTAGGGGTGCACCATCCTCCTGTCACATGAATATGTTGGCCAACCTGGAAGCTCTCTGGACCCCGTAGGGCAGGGATTTTTATGGAGGCTTCATCATGTAGCCATGATCGATTATTAACTGAATCTCCAACCACTCATCCCATCCTGGATGATAGGAGGTAGGGCTGAAATTTCCAAGCTTCTAATCATGGCTTGGTCTTTTTGGTGACCAGTCCCCATCTTGAAGCTATCCAGGAACCCACCAAGAGTCACCTCATTAGAACAAAAGACACTTCTATCACCCAGGAAATTTCAAGTAATTTAGGAACTCTGTGTCAAGAACCAGGGCCAAAGACCAAATATTAGAACAACACATACTCCTAGCACCTTTATTACTTAGGAAATTATAAAGATTTTAGAATCTCAGACCAGGAGTCAGGATGAAGACCAAAACATATATATTTCGTATTATATCACAATATCACATGTATGTTCTCATATTTGAACATTTTCCTAGTTATTTCCTTATGGAAAATTTCTAGAAATGGGGTTTTTGGTCAGTGGATATCCACTTTGTAAAGCTTTTGATACATGGTGACAACCTTCATACCTTCCAATTTGGACACCCACCAACCAGATGTGCGATTATCTATTTTCTCTCATCGTGAGGGGTCTGAATGAGTTTTAAATGAATGGTTAGTTGGTCTGGAAAGCTCAGCCTGATGAGGTGGAAAACAGTGTAAAACCAACCTCAGGGTGATGGGCTCTTAGGGAATTGCACCCAAATTCTCCGAGATGGGCACTTGGCCCTGCCCTTCTCACAGCGCCACCATCCCCATTCTAATTTCCAGCAGCTCTCTTACCATACATGGGTCCTCATACTGGAGTGGGATGCTGTCCTCCCTTCTTTAGTTGGATCTGCCAGTCGCCTAGTTCATTGCCAGTTCCTCTTTTCCTTTGGACAAGTTATTTCACACCAGGTTCCTCTTTCCCTTTGGGGGAGTTACTTCACACCAGGTTCCTGTCGTAAGGATGCTGAGGTGTGCACAGACTCATGGGTCTGCCCACAAAGCTGGCGTCAGAACCCTATCATTGGATCCCACACAACAATTCAGTTTTCTCAACTTAGTTAGAACCGTGATTACTTCAGTGGGAATGAAAATGGAGTTGATTAGTAACTATGCCATTTAGAGTCATGTGTCCAAATAAAACTTGTGGTGTGTAAAATTCTGTAAATTAAAGCTGTGCATGAATCAAGTCAAGTATTTAGAATATGCATATGTCATCACTAAAGTTGACTTTTACATTCTCAATTGTTTTGGCAAAGAGGACATGTTTCTGTAAGAAGGAGGTCAAGGGCATGAACATAAAGACGTGGGGTTGCTGTTTTGAAGAAATTGGCTGGAGTATGGACAACTGTAGATAATACCACCTAGGGCGTATATGCTCCGCCCCCCAAAGAACCATACCGTATACAACTGTAGTTTTTTGTTTTTTTTTTAATAACCCCACAGCCTTAATTGGGCACATTATGTCCTATTATTAAATTTAAGGCAACCTTCAGAAGTCTCTATGTTCTGCATTTCTGTCTCAGGAAAGTGTTCTTTTTTGATGTTGAACAATAAATTTCTCCTCATGGTTTCTTTGTCATGATCTTAGAATTCTGATTCTGAGATCTATGGGAATTTGTTAGGAAACATTTAATACAAATTATGAAATACTATGCTTATGCTCATCCTTTTAATTTCAGCTGCAGCTGGTAATAGCACATCGTTCCCCTGAAGCTCCCTTGGGGGTGGTAATTAATGATGATTTGTGGTACATAATCTGGAAATTTGTGTCCTGGTGGCACCAGGGGTGAGAGAACACGTTCATGCCTGGTTTGTCCCAACTGTGACCACAGTCACAGTGTCATGGCTTCTTTCTCATCTCCAGTGTCTGTGACTGATCCACAGCCTTTGGACACTCTGCTGCTTGGGAAGAGGTAGCAGTAGAGCAAGAGCATTATGGGGTGTTGGCATTAACCAGGGAGAGAGGAAAACAGGTTCAGCACCTATCTGCCGCCTTCTCAGTGAGACCACAATGTTTTCTGAAACAGTATTGTATTGCATTTGCAATGATTTCTGCAGACAGGAAAATTCTGAGGTAGGATAAAACGATACTCCAGTATGTAGCGTAATTTGATGTTGGAAGTCATTTCAAAATAATTACTTAAATAGTTTGCTTTTTACAAATGATGACGTTCCTCTGCTTTTCTTATGCTTATGTTCTGCACGTAGCTAGTTATTTTTCTTTTTGTGCTTTTTTACAGGCTAAACATATTTCTGACTGGCATGAACCCCTTCTACTTTCATGCAGTAAATGTGATTTTGCACTGCCTCGTGACTCTAGTGCTGATGTACACCTGTGACAAAACTGTCTTCAAGAATCGTGGACTTGCTTTTGTTACGGCGTTGCTTTTTGCTGTGCATCCTGTTCACACTGAGGCGGTGAGTGTCATTGGAATTCAATGAAATAATAAACCAAAAAAAAAACTAAACTGATCTTTTTTCCCCCCTTTCAAAACCATGTTAATTCAAAGCTCTACTAACGTGGTTATCTTTTATGTAAATCATTCTACTTGACAACTTCTCTTTTTGAATGTTCAAATGGCCTTTATTACACCTCCAGGATTTAACTGCTTTTCTATATAACCATTGTTATTATTACAGATAGTAATAAATGACCACAGTTCTTTATTTGCAGAAAATTTAAGTCCTAATGTTTTTTAAACAGCAAGGGGCATTTTGAGATACTTATCATTCTGGGTCATTGTTCCTGCTCTATATTTAATTATTACCTTTTCTCGCTCTGCTTTATATTTATGACATTTATAATATAAATATTTATAATATTTATGATTAAGTGCTAGGAGGAAGACTATAAAAAGTTAGACTGAAATTCTTCATGTTAGAAAGACAGACTTAAGAGAGTAACAAATAGTTTTCCAAGTTACCTGGTATTAAGTGTAGTTATTTTGTGGATAAGAAATTTATTAAGAAAGTATAGTTAGTTTAGCTATCTGGCCCTCTTTAAAATACTGACTTAATCATAACCTGAGATGGCATTATCAGGTTACCTTGTTTCACATCTCAGTAACCGCAGTTGGCTTATTTTATGTGTACTGTTAAAGTAGATGAAGACTTTCCAAGCGGTATCACAGTTTTAAAAGGATTGTTTCCATAGCCTCAGCTTGTCCCTGGACACTTTCCTGAAGTTGATCTGCCTGAGAACACACCTAGGGTAATCCTCCCTCATCCCCTTTCAAGTGCCCTCCTCTCATTAAAAGGGAGGGAGGGAGGGAGGGAGGGAGGGAGGGAGGGAGGGAGGGAGGGAGGGAGGGAGGGAGGGAGGGAGGTCTCTTATACATCAGAAACTTACTATGCCCTAGGAGTACAAATCTCCCAGGCACCTTACAAAAAAATAATTTGATATATTGGTGTCAGCAAAGCCTCCTTCAATTTAGGCATCATAACCCCAAAGTAGGGTTTCATCTCTTTCTGTCTTATATGTATTTCTGTGGAGAATAGAGCACGGCATTGGGAGTAGGCCACGGTGCTCTGCGCTGCAGTTCTGAATTCAGAAGTGAGATGATTGTCACGCGGATGCGTAATGATATGTCCATTTGAACTGTCACAAGAAGTCTGATTTGGTCAGTTGTTTTGATAATGAGGACTGGTTCTGCCAGTAAGGCTGTAATATGGACATTTTCCACAAACAAACTTCTAAATTTGTAAGCCTAAGTTTTGATAAAAATGGATTTAGAGTGAATGATTAAGAAAAAGAATCACTTTATTAAAAAATTACATTATTAAAGGTGATTTTCCCAGCCCTTTCTGAGTATCTCAGGCTGAACAAGTTGCCTCTAAATGGAAGACTATGAGGTATAAGTAACAGTCCTTTGGGAAGTTTTGCTAAAACCTTTTTGCTCTACTTCTGAGAAACTGTGAACAGGAATGACTCTAATGACAGGTAACGCCAGTGATAGGTGTGCTTAAATTATTTGCTTTCAACCAAATTAAAGGAGGGCATGATTGAATTGTCAGTTGGCAGATCATTAAATGATATGTAGGATGATAGAGCCCTATGATTTTGCACATGACTTTGGTGTTCAAAGAATTAAGTCACTGCTCTAACATGGCTAGTTCTGTTCTTATTTCTGTGAACAATCTATGAAGATGAAAGCTAGGACTGGAACTGATGCTACATGCTCTCTTATTCTGACAAACGGTAATATTGAGCCATATAGACCACTGCATTTATTGAAAACAAAGCTGTTAAATCTTTTGCTTAGCGATGGTTTTATATTTAATAATCATCCTTTTTTCCTAATTTATTTCTGATGCATTGAACAATTGCATATCAATACTAATTAGTATAATAATGCAAAATTAAAAATTTAATACTTAGAAGCTTATGGTCACAGGAAATTTTTAGAATAAATTTAATTGTGTATGCATTTTATTACAGAGGGAGATAATAAAATATTTTTGAGCATAACTAACAGGGTGCCAAAAAAATGTATACAAGTGGACACTTTGGTCAACGTTGCTTAAGCAGTAGTTCGCCATAATCAAAAGTGTCTGGACACTGATGGTAACCACTATGAGCACCTGTTGTAATTGCAGAAGTCAAACATGGCTTGTATTCATCTTTTGTTATCAGTATATATCGAGTATTACAATTTTAATAGTTTTTTCCTTTCTTAAAATGTGTATACAATTTTTTGGCACCCTCTGTATATAACACATTAAGCAAAAATATTGAGGGGGAAGTGAAATGGAAATATGAGTTGAAGGGGAAGGGTGTAAATGTCTATCATATAAAGAAGAGCCTGTTCGTGTTGTATAAATAGAAAATGATGAGCTTCAAATTGTTATGGTACATTTCAGATTCCATTTGGTACATTTAAAACAATAACATTATAGCCTTATTTTAAAATGTCATTATATACAATGAATGGGAAATTATAGTCTTTCAAGTATTTAAAATAACAATGAAAAATTTTAGATATGAATGTTAAGAGATGAGAGAGATACGTACGTTTACTACTCCTGGCCATGTAGAATATATGATGCTGGCTGAAAGGCAATTTTTAAATCTAAGTCCATAGACAAATAATTTTTAAAGTATAGTTGAAAATCTGTGCTTAGAATGTATTGGGGAAATTTTTGTAGGGAAGAACAAATGCATAGGTCAAAACAGTCATAATTCTATGCTTGCAGAACAGGAGAACATAAAACGCGGGTAATCTTTGGCGTTGTGACCAAGAGCTGATAAAGTTAGGTTGAATTCTAAATAAAAAAGGAAAATCCTGTTAGCAAAATGACCTTTAAGGAAGGGTTTCAATGAGCTTTTGTACTAATTGAAAAAAAATCCATGGTAACACAATTATAGGGGCAAAGGAGTCTAAGGGGTGGGCATTTATTTAGGGAAAAGTGTTAGAGAAAATATTTGCATTCACAAGAGAAGAGGGAGGTGAAAGAAGGAGGCAGAGAAATTTGACCAACACAATAATCTACACTAGGTAGTGAAATCTAGAGACTATTATTTAATTATAGATATTCAAGTGTCTAAGGAGGAGGACAGAGAAATATTATAGAAAAAAGAGACGTGCTTTATAGAAGACATAGTGACAAATTATTTAAGAAAACAAAAATGGACCATAGTGGGCAGGAAGGGGAGTTAGTGAGGAGATATCTCCCCTTTATTAAACAAAAATAAAAATGAGACCATACATTATCTCAAGAAGAATGGGAGATTTGAATTTTAGGGGGGGAAGGGTTTAGTTTAAACATGTTGATATGAGTAAGGAGTTGCTTTATTAATTATATAATCAACAAATAGTCAGTGAATACTTGTTTGGTGCGGGCATTCTGCTGGGTGTTCAGGGGACATGTGGGTGGATAGCAGGGTCCCTACAATTTGTTCACTCTCTTAGAAAAGTCAAAGCACATGCACATAAATACTTAGAAGACAAAGTGATATGTTGTAATAAAATAAGACTCCCAATGGAGGTAAAATTATTTCCAATTTAAGTAGACAAGAACAAATTCATTTATTTACTCAATTTTTCCAACAAGTATTTGAGAGACTGTAATGTAGTCCTCAGTGCAGGAAAACAGCAAAGAATAAGAACCAGACCTTTCTTCATTGAAGGGCTTGTGATTCTTAGAAGGGTTTCCTGACAGTGTATATATTTCTTGGGAAATTTATGTTTTTCTGAATCTGAATCATGAGAAAGATCAGTAGAGAAATTGAGAAAATGGGGAACATTATTGTAGTTTTCCTATGAGAATTAAAACATCATCATACAGACATTATGGGTTTGAAGGAATGCACTTAAGTCAAAAGCAAGAGCAGGAAATGCTGACACATAGAGTTGAAGGTTAAGGTCAACGTTTCCAGAACTGGGAGAAGAGCACATAGGAGAGAATGGTTATGATTTAATCAGTCAGTCCGGCCTACAGCTGTTGTCATGTGTTAAATGTGTGTTCCTGGCTCTGTCTGACACTAATGAAACTCATTCTTGCAGATAAAATGATTAATGCAAATATATATATATATATATATACACACACACACACACACACACACACACACACACACACACACACACACATACATGTATTAGACTTTATATAAATCCCATGAGTGGTATTCCAAAAAGTAACAAGTTTGGGAGCAAACTAAGTCCTTAATTGGCAATTTCCACATGTGATTCTTTTAAGCTTGCTCAGAGATCTGAATATTACATTATTTAAATTTTACCTAATTCACTGATGTTTTTCCACTGTTTGAATATTTAAAGGATACAGTTCTCAGGTTACAACCAACCACCCCCTTGAAATGGAAACCTGCAGCGTGAGGCAGAAATACATGCTGTCTGTCCATCTGCACGTATTTCTGAGCAACTCCTTTTGTATTTCCCAGTATCCTACAGTTCAGCTGACATTGCCACAGAATCAACCCAAGGGGCTCCAATATAACATTCTCTCTTTGCTTCCCATTGCCCAGTCCTGCCCCCTTTTCATTTATTCCATGCTGTCATCGTTTTATGCCTTTCTTTCCAGACACCCCATGTTTTCAGACCTCTCTTTCCTCTGCCTGCAGTGCTTCTGCCTTCCCTCTGGGCCTCCAGGATTCACAATTCCCTGTCTTGAGCTTCCTGAAGTCCTACTTGCTGTCCTTTAAGTTTCAGGGTATTAAGGCCAGCCTTTCCATGAAGTCTTCCCAGATCCTACAGTCAAAATTAATCCCTTTAGTTATCCCATGGCAACGATTTCTCCTCTTTATGCCACATGCAGGGTCCCTGTATCATACTGATATGTTCTTTTGACTCCTTACCAGGTGTTAAACTCCTTCAGGCAGGTTATATCCCTCCAGCTGGCACAGTACCTGGCAAATAGGAGGCACCTAGGAAATGTCTGTTGACTGGAATAAAAGATGCAAATACTAAACATGATGCTATTGACTAATGGAATCACAGCAAATGGCTGGTCTAGACACAGAGTAGTTGCTGACAAGCACCTTGTTTTCAGACATCTAACCCCCGTGACCAAGAGACCCCAACTCAACAGGGCTATAGAGTAGATACCCCTTCAATGAAGGCTTGGTGGTTTGAAATTGACAGCAGAGTCTATCAGTGTTAGCACTAACATTTTAACACCCCCTCTGAACTTCTGCTGAAGGGACACTTCATTCTTTACATATGGGCACATCCAGCTGGCACAGTCCGCTGCTGCTGCTGTTTCCCAGCGGCACTAACTGGCTGCACTACGAGACGCAGGGCTTCAGCCACCTTCAATGCATTAGTTATGCTCACCTAGCTTGTGATTGCCTCATTCCAGCTTGCTGCACCCCAAAGCAGCTTGCAAGTTTTGCTTTGTCCGAGTTGGCCGCATCAGGTGCGCTATGATGGGTGTCCCTCTGGGCCCAGATGCCTGGCCTTATCCCAAGACTTGGGGGCTGGCTGGCTGGTCTCCGGGTTTAACCCTCAGGAAGCCTTGCAGTTGATGTTGAGCTCAGTGCTCATAGAGACAGTGTTGTAGACTGAGCCGATTTGGGCTTCACAGGTGAACCATGCACAATTGTTTCCAGGTGGCGAGTCTGAGCTGGGCCTTGACACCCAAGTGAGATCCGCATTGTCACTGTGCCCACCTCCCTGGAATCATGCTGACTTGGCACTCAGGCTCCTCATAGACTAACTGACCAATGAACTGTATGTGGTCCAAGCAGCCACGTGAAATAATAGCTTTTAATTCTGTGCTGCTAATGAAATTATTTGGCCATGTCCATGCTCCTCTTGGTGCAGATTGGACTAGAATTTTTCTCAGTAAGTGACTTGCTATCTATATGCAGGTATGTAATTGAATTACTTTGTATTTCTGTCTTAACTAATAGATATACTAGATTAGCTAATAAAGTTAAGTGGAAACATCATATATATGTAATCCTTAAAATAAAAAGATGGCTTCCATAAGCCACACACAACAACCTGTCTCAGTGCTGAGAGTCTGACCCGCTTTCTCTGCAGGGAAAAGGAAGAAAGAAGGGCACCAGCTCTGAGTAGGCACTTTATATGTATCATCTCATTAATCACAACAGTAACATCTGGTAGGGGGTGTTATACTCATTTGAAAGATAACAAAATCGAATCTCAGAAATTGAAGATAACAAAACGAGTCTCAGTCACATGGCAAGAGGAGCCTATCTTCAAGCCTGGGATGGTCTAGCTCTAAGCGTGTGTCATTGTCTCTCTTTTATTTTATTTTTTTAAGATTTTTATTACAATATAGCTAACAAACAATGTTATGTTAGTTTCAGGTGTATAGCATAGTTATTCAACCGTTCCCACCTGGCACTATACAGTGTTATTGCCACGTTATTGATTATACACGTATTCCTTATGCTACAGAGGTGATCACCATGACAAGCCCAGTAACCATCTGACACTGTGCCACTCTATCACAGTATTACTGATCTCTCCCTACTTTTTAAAACTTTTCACTTTGAGTTGACAGTCAGTATTATTTTATACTAATTTCAGGTATATAGCACAGTGATTAGACATTTATATAATTTAGGCAGTAATCCCCCTGACTAGTACCACCTGGCACTATACATAGTTATTACCCTGTCATTGATTATATTCCTTATACTTTACATTTTCGTGGCTATTTTGTAATTACCAATTTGTATTTCTTAATGCCTTCACCATTGTCTCTCCTTTATGACTGCAAAGTGTGCTCATTATGTGAGGATATTTATAGGTGTATTTCCCAGAAAACTATTTTCTGCTATTAATCATTGATTGATTCTCTAATACACTGTGGACTTCAGGTCCTGTTTGATTTGGGTGATGCTATATTTTGTGCCTGAAATGTTCACCTTGTTCATTTCCCTTGTGAATTCCTTCTCATCTTTAAGAACCAGCTCATATGTGACCTTCTCTTTGAAGCATTCTTTGAGCCGTATCCCATTTTATTCCTTTATGGTTTTATTTCTTGGATTAAAAAAATTAAGAGAAATGCACACACATTTTAAGTAGCAAAATAATACAAAGATTTATAAATAGCCCTTTGTCCCACACGCCACTTCCGTTTTGGCCCCTTTCTGAATAACGCACTTAAAAATACATCAAACTTAAAAAGTATAGTGACCATATTCTCTTTATCCCGATTCACCAATTTTTACAATTTTGCCACATTTGTTTTATCATTCTTCCTCTCATTCTCCCTCAATATATAAAAATATTATTTGTTTTCTGAAGCACTTGAGAGCAGGTTGCATGATTCATGCCCCTTACAGCTTAATAATTTAGTTTTATATTCTAAAACTAAGGTCATTAGTCATCGTTTCTCTTTAATATCTTTGAGTTTGGAACAGTTATCAGTCTGCCTGTCTTTCTATAATATAACATGTAGCTTTAAATATAATTTAAATTTCATATTAGAATGTATGTAAAATGTTATTAATATGATGTTTATAATATTTCAATTGATGTTATATAGTATATGTTATATTATATAATTATAAAATAATATATACATATTACATATTATATTATTTATACCATAAGTGATTTCCATGCATAGTATATTAAATTTTATAATATATAAATAAAATATGTAAATATGTAAATACATAACAGAAATGTGTAAATATAAAATATATATAAAATATAAATACATAATATATACATACATAGTATAATACAAGTATAATATACGTGTAATATGTAACATGTGCAATATTATGATAGATTATGAGTTGTGATATAATTAGTACATCATGATATAATATAAATTAGAAGGTATTAAAACATAATACAATTTTAATGTTATAAAATCATACAGAATTATTATATTTTATACTTTATTATTTATAAAACATCTTTTATTTATATATTTTAATATAATGTTCTGATCTTGGGTTTGTCCTGTATTTTCACATGATTATATTCAGCTTACGTATCCTTGGCTGGAATACTATTCCAGTGATGTTGTGTCTTTCTCAGGGTATCATGTGCAGAGGCATGCCATGTCCATTTGCCTTTTATTGGTGAGGTTAAATTTGGTTTCCCAGTCAAAGTATAAGGCAGTGTAATACGTTTTCTCCATGGTATAATTATTCTTTTTATTTTTCCAGCTAATAAGTAATTGGTGGAAAAATGCTTTGAAACCCTGCAAATATCCTGTACACTCAGTCATTGCTCAAAAAATATTTTTCAATAAACTAATAAATGAATAAACTTTGATTCTGTGAATTCACCTTCTAGAAGGAAGTTTAAAATGAAATTAAGCATGAAAATATTGCCCCTTATTTCTTCTTTTTCTCCTTTTATAAATTTATTATTAAATATATTTGATAACCAGAGGTGGTTAGTCATATATCAGACTTTTCTATTTTATTATACTTTACATTTATGTAAAATCAAATACATTTTTGTAATGGTTTTTTGAAAGTAATTTTCTGAGGTTTTTATTTTCATTTTTTTCAAACATCCTAGGTGGCCGGAATTGTTGGCAGAGCTGATGTATTAGCGTGCCTGCTCTTTCTGTTGGCCTTTCTCTCCTACAATAGGTATGTATTAACTATGAATGCCCGTCTGTGTGTTTACAGTCATGCAGTCCCCTGGGAATTTCTGCTCTGTGTGTGTGTGTGTGTGTGTGTGTGTGTACTCAGAGAAACGCTCACTGTACTTCCTGGGGATCTGGGACAGGAAACGTTGTCCTTACCAAGTGCTAGGCTACTCTCTCTTCTGCATTCTGAACCTTGTCATAGCGTTTTATAGGAACTGCCCTCCCAGTACCAGGAAGGCAAGCTCTTGCTTCTTTATTCCTATTACTTTTAATTTCTTACTGCGAATGGAATTTGGAACCTTAGCTCTGAGCCAAAATATGTTGGGTATAGTCCTTTTACTTGCCTATGGTTTGTTTAATTTTTCCTTTTCATTTTGATCTTAATTTTTTTCTTCCTTTTTAGCCTCATTAAAGTAGCTCAGAGCTTAAAACAATAAGGCTGAAATGAAAGTAGTGTTTCTAAATAGTGGTTTTCCAATTTACACATCCTTTCATCAAAATACAGAAGCTCCTTGCTTTCGGAGACTAGAAAGCAATGAAACAGTTTCCCATTATATTGGTCCTCTCCCCTCAGTGTGACCAGCCTCTTACCTGAGCTGTGACATATCCACTTGGGAAAGGAGCAGGTTGAAAAAAGAATGTAAATGGGGGAAGATGACTCAGAACATGACCCAGAAAAAGGGGGCCAGTGAACCATGTTGCCCTCCTTTGTGGTTAAGGATTTGTGAACCTTGATCTTTGGATCAGTTCATTGACCTGTAATCTTACAAAGCCCGGTGACTTTGAAGAACACTGTTCTAAACGGGTGGTTCTCAATATGGGGCAAATTTGTCCCCTTCTCCCCACCACTGCCCAGGGAATGTCTAACAATTTCTTGAGACATCTTTGCTGATCACAACTGGATAGGTCAAGGATCCTACAATGTATAGCACAGCCCTTACAACAAAGGATCATCTTCCCCAAAATGCCAATAATACCTAAATTGAGAAACCCTGTTATAAACCAATTTTAGGCCTTGGATCAAGAATAAAATTAATTAAGTCTTATGAAATTTTGGTTTAAAGAATAGAGCCTCTCCTTGGTGTAGTACCAGTCTTCCAGTGCTGGCTTTGTGACCTCCCACTGCATTGCTAGTCTTGTAAAATGGTGTTGTGAAAAATCTTAAAAACATCAACCCAGATTCAACAACTGTGTTCTGTTTACTTTGGTGTTAGAACAAGACTAGTAATTGCATGTAGTTTGAACTAGTTCGCTCTGGCTTTCTCTGTGTGGTTGATACATTTGGGAATGTGATTAGACCCGCAGCGTATCCATACCTATGTGATAGTGAGTATTACAGGTTTCTGTTGTGCGTGCCATTCTCACTTTTAGCAATTTAAGCTATAAACCAGCTTTGGAGAAGAACGCATATCTCCTTCAAATTTGGCATATAATTTTGTATGATTGTTCTGACATAGAACAGTAGGGTAAGATGTCACGAGTACAGACCTGTGGGCCTTTATTTCAGAGGAGTAGGAACACATGGGTGTAGCACCTGCTGAAGGAACAGTGATGTTTCTTGGTGTGGAGCTGGTTCTATTTTGTAAGGTAAAAAGAAGTATGATGTTGGAGGGTTCTTGGAAAGCCCTTCTGGAAATTATACTGAGAAAACAAATAAACAAACAAAAACTACCTAATACGTCCTCATGGAAAATAAATTTAAAAACCCAGATAAGCCAGAAGAAAAGAAAAAAGGTAAAACATTTGTATTTTCATTACTGTGAGAAACGATGATGGTGTTTGGTGTGTACATACAACTATCTCCACTGATTTATTTGTTTTGTGTACAAAAGCATATCATACACCTTCACTAAAACAATAATAATGATGATAAACACTTGACATGTAATAAGTCACTTATTGAATCCTCCCTCCACCACTGTGTTCACATTTCACAGATAAGGGAACTGAGGCACAGAGAGGCAAAATAACCTGCCCCATGTTACCCTGCTAGTTAACTGCAGAGCTATGATTTGAACCCAGGAAACCTGGCTCCAGAGTTCATGCATATGGCTTAGGAACCTGTGTTACTTAAAATACATTCACTTAAACATCTTTCCATGTCACCAACTATCTCTCTGTAGTAGCATTGTAAATGGCTTTTAGTGTTCATATGTTATGTGCCATATTTTGCTATAGTTTATATATACCTTAATTTAAGTATCAAATTCAGTATTAGACATTTACTTCTTTTTTTAATATTAGACATTTACTTTTTTCCATTTACTTAGAAAAATGTCTGCAATTTTAAATATTAATAATTCTATTCTTGCAGAAATCTTTGCTCAGCTACTCACTTAGAATATAATGGAATTGACGTTACATCTTATTGTTAAAGGGTGGTATTTCTTAGTGACCCACCTTTCTTCTTAGATTAAAAGTCTCTCGACCTTGTTTTTCAGGAGTGTGGACCAGTGTTGTGTTGGGGAGTGTTTCCCTCGCACGGCCTCTCCCTTCTTTTTGCTACTCAGTTTGTTTCTGGGGACATGCGCAATGCTGGTGAAAGAGACAGGAGTCACAGTGTTTGGAGTATGCTTGGTTTATGACTTCTTTTCCCTATCCCACAAGCCGGAGAAATCGTAAGTCATTTGAATATTTTGATATCAAGCAGTTTATGTGCAGAGAAGAATTATTTAAGTCAATAGTTTTCAAACTTTCATTAGATAAAAGGATTACATTTTGTTAAGTGTAACTTCACCTTAGAACGTGATCTCATAAACAAGATTTCTTTTATTAAGATAACGCTATTATATATGTTCAAACTCTTCACACTTCTGTGAAAATCAGTGGGGATTAAAGTTTTTGTGAGCCCCAGATTTGGAACTGGAAAGTATCCATGCTGTTTACAAATTTATATTCGCAATATTTTCTAGTTGCAAACTACTGAGAAATCTTGATTCACACAGAGAAGTGGTTGCGAATGGTAACAGTTTGTTAAAAGCTTGCCTTGAATCTCTGCATTCAAATGAGTATTATTCATCAAAGAGCACTGCTAAATTGGAGTCTGCTACTTGCTCTAGAGGTGATACTGTTATCTAAGAGTTTGGGGGGTCTTGTTTTGGAATTCCACAGTGGGCCAGTCTCCCAGACAGAGATACTCACATGTCATATTCAAATTAAAGAACAAGCTTATTGAGTAGCCCATTTTCATTTAGAAAATTTAAGGCTCATTCATTTTATCCTGTGGACTATAGATGATAAGAATGACCAAGGTATATTAAAAGTTCAACCACTATACTATGCCATCATTTTCTTCTTCTATTGAATCTGTAATTTCTAACAATTTGACAGGCAGATCCCATTATTCAGTAATTACAAGGCCCTTACTTTTGAACTTTTAAAAATGTGTTTGATTTATTTTCCTTGTCTGAGGAAAGATTTTATCTTTAAAAAAATAATCCTGCCTTTTTATTCTATTCCCTACCTCTTTATACTTCTTGACATAAAGATAAGAGCAGGGTCATTGAGTGGCAACAAGCTGAGATTAATCATTAAATTCTGATCACCTTCCTGCCTGGGTGTCCTTAGAGATCATTTAAATAGAGTTTTGTGCTCTGTTGGCTCTCTGTAAATCTCAGAGGCATGTGAAAGGAAGGAATCCAATTGTCATTTTGACCCAAGCTCATGCCAAGAAAGTCGTGAGCCAGAGGACTTCCCCTTGGCTTATATGAGAAGGTCTTTCCTCTACGTCCTCTCAACCAATGGGAGTAATTGCTCACCTTTGTTTTAAAGAACAGTCTATCAACCCTCTTGCTTCCCACTTTCTTCATGCATCCTCTTTGTCTGCCTACTAGCTTTTTTCTGTTTTGCCTCATTGACAGCAGAAGGATGGGACAACTGACTGCAGGTCCACCCCTTTTGTCCAGTGCCGGCCATTTTAACCTCATCATTAAAGTTATGTGTCCTCTGGTCTTGGGACTCTCCAGGCCACCATTGCCTATAGTCCTTTCTCCTTTTTCCGGTTACTGTTGAGCCAGGATTTTTTCAAGGAGGATAACAGTCTCTTTTATTTCTTTAATGATCTTTCTGGACCTTCATTATACTACACTGCTAAAAGTTCTAAGGAAGGAATAATACTGCTGATATGTAGCTTAGACGTTGCACAGCTCATAATCTGTAATTTGTTGTTAGTAACTATTAGTTCTCACAATCAGCAGCTCTGTATAAGACACTCATTCTCTCCTTTATCCTTCCATCCTCCCATTCAACACATACTCATTCTGTACCTGGCCAAGAACGAGAGATAAGATCCCTTCCCTCCAAGAGCGTGTACAGTACTGGGGGAGACAGACATTGTATAAGTCATTACATGAGTCACTGATTAAGCTGTGAACATGGTAAGAAGAAGCCCAGGGCATGTAACAGAGAGACCTGGCCCAGGATGGTTCATGTCTCTTGAGTTCTGGCCCTGTACCAGGCACTGTGTATGCCAGGCCATTTACATGTATGAAGTCACTTAATGCTCACAACAACTATTACCCTCATTTCAAAGAGGAGAAAACAGAGACACAGAAAGTAACCTCTCCAGAGTCACCCAACCCAGAGTGGAGCCGGGATTAGGAGCCGAGTCTCTGTGACTTCAGTGTCATAGGATTACCTCTGAGCGCCCCTGCCTCTATGGAAGGAACACAGGACAGGAACCTGGAGACCTCCCAGAATATCTGCTGCTCAGGGACGTGGCTCAATTTGTACCGTGAAGCCAGCTCAGAAGTTCTGAGTGTATGGGAAGTCATGACCCCTTTGGGAATCTCACACCATGGCATCCCTTTTTCCTAGAATAATGTACACACACAGTTTTACACATGCTCTTAGGGATCTACCCCCTGCTTTATCTGCTCATTTAGAATAAACATCTTGGCATTAGGTTGTTCTTGAGGTCTTTCCTTGTATTATTCAGGCAGCAGGAAAGAACAGAAACAAATGTTGGAAGCACTTTCCCACATAAAGAGCAGTTTGTTTATTCCTAAGTTTTCAGGTTGGGCCTCACAAATGGAGTGGCTTTTATTTGGCATCACCTTTAGGAAGAAACATTTTTAGTGAAAGATGAGCACCTAAAAGTTAAATTTCTTTTTTCTTTTCTTTCATTTTTTAAAATTAGGAATTAATTTCCAACATGCAGAGAATAACATTCCCCGACCCCACGTCCTGACCACTCTCTCTAGAAGTAACCACAACCCTGAATTAGGCACCTTCATTTCTATGATTATTTTTATGCTGTTTCTTCATATGTAGCTACCTGTGAATACCAAAGAGTGTTATTTAACATATTTTCAAACGTTATATACATGGTATCACTTGCTTTTCTTTTCATTTAACATTGAGCTTTTGAGAGCCATCATTGTGGATACAGGTAGCTATAGTTCACTCATTTTAACTGTTGTATAGTAGTTAGTCATCACAATTTATTCACTTTTCTGGATTTTGAATTTAGGTTGGTTTCACAGTTTGCGTTACTATAAACTGTGCTGCCATGGATTTTCTTGTGGAAATACATGAGGGTTTCTCTGGGGCATAACCATAGGAAGGGGGTTGCTGGGACCACAGATTGGTGCGTGTTCACTGGGTCACATGCTGACACATGGCTCTTGAAATGATTGTAGCGGTGCCTCCAAGTCCCTTGGCTCCACATTCTCATCTTCACATGGTAGTAGCAGACATTTTAAGTTTTGCCTATCCAGTGGCTGTGAATTCTATCTCTGAGTATTCATGAAAGAAACATGTAATCAGAGCACATTGGATGGATCAGCTATGAACAGCATTTTACAAGATCATAATTATGTAAATCCTGCATACCACTTCAATCCCATATTATGAGAGACATGTATATTTGGAGAATGAGGGGTGAATAAGAAGGTGTGTGTGTTGATGACCAAATAAGAGGTACTGAGTCCTAGTTTACTATATTAGGAAATCAATATAAGTTATAAATGGAAAAAAATGAAATAATATTATAGTTATGTTATTTTTTAAATACTGCGGTTCATACCAGAAACAAAAGAGCTAACAGGCTTAAGAATGGTTATTTCTAGGAACAGGACGTTGGGGGTGGCCAGGGCACTGCTATTTCTCGTTGCAAGCCTTGTCATTCTGTTGGGCTTTGTGTAGGAGCAATGGGGTCACGCATCAGCACAGCATGCAGCAGCCTGGGAGCCCCCAGCCCTCCTCACTGCCAGCGCACCCTCTGCGGGAGAACGGGAAGCAACAGCGGTTTCCCCACAAGGGATCTTGGAGCGGCTGCCATTCCTCATTGCCTCCAGAACCCAAGAGCAGTGGATTTCCGGTGTCGCCTCGAGCTGTGTGGTCCATGATGAGGTACTGGGCTGGGTACTGGGCTTCTTGACCATGAGTGTTGAGTGTTATCGCCATCCAGCATCACCTGTGTGGAATGATGGGAAGTAAAGCACTGAGTCTGTGCTTTGTGATCTCCCCTGTCTCTGTTTCCCTCTCTCCTCTCCTTCCTTTCCTTCTCTGTATTAGATTAGATAAGAAAGGAGTAGCTAGAAAAGGCCCTGCTATCTGCTGTTATTTGGAAGCAGTATGGGTGACTTATGGGTCTGTGAAGCCTCAGTCAAGAAGAGCAAACATTTTCTTGCTTCCTGGTGGAAGAACCTTGCATTGGATGATGACCTGTGCCCTTGGTTTTCTTGGGGAAGAGAGTGGCCTACCTCCCTCTGCTCTCTCTCTGCTCTGTGTGTGTGATAGGAATTTATTACAGCACAAGTATTGGAGGAGGCCCAGGGGACGCTGCCTCTCAGCAGTGTTTTTGAGGATGCAAGAAAAATCTTCTTTAAAGCATGGAGTTTTCTTTCTTTTTTTGATATTTTGACCTAGCCATGAACATTAACATAAATTTATCAGAACAGGTTTTCACTAAATTAGGTTGCCTCTAAAACAGCTCACGCCGTGGGCAAGTCAGAATTTAATAAAGATGGAAATTTGATTCATACTCTTAGCACTTTACCACTTCAGATTGCTGTCTTATTTTTCTATGCAGTTCCAGAAAATTCTCTCTTTTCAAGGTCTGTGTTTTCCATTATTCCTACCTTTAACTTTTGTTCTTTTCTTTTAGTCTTGCTTCATTCATCCTTTCATTCATTCATCAACTGATATTTATCAGTTGAGTGTTGACCGTGTGCCAGGCACTGTTCTAGGTACTAGAGAGATTCTGGTGAGTAAGAAACACGAGGTCTTTGCTCTTGCATAGCTTCGTTGCTAGTACAGGAAGACAAATACTGCATAACCGACAATGAGTAGACAGTGTGATAGAGAGTGATAGAGGGACCTGGCCAGGGCAATTTGCATTGGCTGGTCAGGGAAGGCCTCCTGAATCCTCCTGAATGAGAGGATAAGCTAGCCCTGCAACTATTGTTGAAGATCTGGGCAGAGGGTTCCAACTTGGGGTAACGAGCAAGTGGGGATGGAAGGGGTAAGGTAAGGGGGTGGGTAGGGCCCAGATAATGAAGGGCTCTGTTTGCCGTGGAAGCACGTTTCTATCTTATTCAAGTGGAATAGGGAAATTTTGGATCTCTCTCTCTCTCTCTCTCTCTCTCTCTCTCTCTGTCTCTCTCTCTCGCTCTGTCTCTCTGTCTCTATTTCTCTTTCTCTGATTTTGGAGAGAAATGATTACATTAAAATGTTTATTCTGGCTTCTTTGTGGTGCATGATGTTGGGGGGCAAAAGTATAGCAGAGAGACGGGCTAGGAGGGTTTTATTCAGACTGAGAAAAAAGAAAGGGTCTTGGCCGAGAGTGCTAGAGACTGGGATGAAGAGATGTGGTATATTTGGGATATCTTTTGGCTACAGATCCAACAGGGCTTGCTCATGTTTGGGGTGGGAGCTGAGGGAAAGGAAGGAAACAAGTATTTTGGGGTTTCTGGCTTAAACAGCTGAGTGGATGGCGGCATCAATTACTGAGATGGAAAGGTGAGGGGAGACAGGTTTTCTGAGGGTTGGGAGGAGGACAAAAACATAGTAATGCATGAAATTCCTAAGGAAGAAAGAAACAGTCAAAACACTGAGGGAATCTTGACTTTTTTGTGGAGGGTCATGGAAGAAAAGAAGACAAAACATTTGGAGAAATTGTAAATTGTTTTTAAGGAGGCAGAGGAGGAGGGGAAAAAAAGGTGTTGCTAGAGCATTATCGACGTTTAAGCTGTGACAGAAGTCAGACAGTAGTGTGACTGAATTCCACAGGGGCAGGGGCCATGTCAGGTTTTGCTCCCATTTGTATCCCCGATTCCTTTCGTAGCGTCTGGCTCATAGCAGTTGTTCAAATATTTGTGAAATGAATAAATTAATGATAGGATGGTAAGACAGTGTGGGAACATTTTCAGTAAATTGGATAGTGAAGGAATGGGGGGAAACGATGCTAACTGGAGGGTGTTAGGTTTTTGTTTTCATTTTTATTTTAAATTTGATGGACTTGTGTATGTACATAGATAACTTGTGGAGAGTAGAGATGAAAGATGCTGAAGCAGAAAGGGCTATGTGCAAATATGAATACCAGTGGTGTGGTGGTAAATGTGGTAAACTGGCTTCCCAGGAAAGGAAATCCTGGGTTGTAGTGTTTGCCAGTTTGGGTGTAAATACTCCTACTGTGGCTGATGTCAAGCTACAAATGTGATGTCACTACTGAATGTGGAGTTGGGAGAGAAGTGCCGTAGCCCACCATTATGCACTATTTCCACTACCTAATAGGCAATAGATGTAAATAACCTCAAGAGCATAGATAGCAGTTAAATGATGTAAACTCATTAGGAAATGATGAGCTTTGAGTATTTATTACCTTGTTTCTGACATGATTAATTTTAAGCTTATATAATTTATTTTTTTAATAATGGCTGTATTTAATAACTAGCTTGCAAAATTCCTGAAAACTCAGTAGTCATCTCTCGCAAGCCAGTATGAGTCAGGTCCCGCAGACCAATGAAGAAGGTCTTTCAGGAGGGGGAAGATGATTTTATATCTGTTACCTATCTGCTATGTATCAGGAAGTGGGCTAGCACTTCCCATGCTTTATCCTATGCAACCATCACAGTATCCGTTTAGAGTAGATATTATAGTTCCCATTACCAGGAGGAAATGGAAGATCTTAGAGGTTAAAAACGCTTCTCCACATCTATGTAGCTAGTAAGTGGGAAGGTGAGGATTGGAACTCAAGCTGTTTGACCCCTAAACTTGTGCTTTGCCCTACAGTCCAGAGTCCTGGGCAAGGACTTAGCTTTGGGGACGAGGCAGTACTTGTACCATTCTCTGTGGAGCTGGCCTCCCTGTTGAACTCTCAGGGGTTGAACGCTTCTTGCTGCCATCCTTGAGTCCACAATTGAGGCACCTGTTGGCTTTGATATCAGGTTTTGGTGCTAATACATTTAATTAGATGACATGCTTTTGTGGGTTATGTTTTGTCCTTTTTTAACCCTGGGCACCAGGCTACTTTAAAAGGAGTGATTCCTAGAGAGCAGTACACAGTGCAGATAGAACTGGGTCAAAGTCTCACTAAGTGAACCTCTTTGTGGGCAGGAAGGACCATTATTCCTTCTTGGAGAGAAAAGTCAGCATATATTTTCCCTTTTTGGAAAAGAAACGTGTCATATATTGTATTGTATTAAAATTAGTTTTGAAAACAATGTCTATAATTTTGTTAGAAGGTGATCAGGTAAAGCAAATCAAAGTCCAAAGAGACAATGTTATCTTAGTTCTTAAGACCTCTGCAGACAGCATTTAAATCATGGCTCCTTTGCTTACTTGATCCTGGACAAGTTATTTTGTCTCTGGGAGCCCCAGTTTTCTCATCTCCAAAAGGGGGATGTAATAGTAGCCCCTTATTCTCAGATTGGTTGTGAGGACTGAAAGCTATAGGACATTAATAAGCATATATTAGGTGCCTGGTATGCAGTGGCCATTCAGTGCATGGCAGCCAGCTGCATCATTAGCAGTAGTTCAGTGTTATGGATATTATTATTCCAGTTTCTGAACACCAGGATGCATCATGAAAATGGTGGACCTATCAGCAAGGGAATGAGTCTGTGTGGAATTTTTTTCTTTTTTTCTTTTGGTCGAACTTCAAGACCGTTTAGCTAGTATGTATTTGCTTTGCATGCATGGCATTAGGCTGACAAAGGAATTGGCTAAGTACCATCAGGTAAAATGTTTTCAGAAATTATAATACTAAACATGGGGGAAATCCCAACCCAGGGAAAAATCCTACTGCTAGTCATTTATTTAGTTACCTGTTTTTTTGGGATGACTTAGTGATTGTCTGATAGGTCAGAAGTGCTATGGAAAACCTCGGACTTAGGGTATGCATTCTGGAATTAGATGAAATTTCAGTTGCTACTACCTTTTACTCACTTCATGTGAAATGAGAAATATTTTGTATATAAGCATTCCTTCCCTTTGCCCTCTTCATTATATCAAATTCATTCACACATGGAAACATTTTCCTTTCCACATTAGAAAGCTCAGCAAATTCTACATGAAATCTTATCTTCAGAACTCATATGTGTATATATATATATATATATATATATATATATATATATATACATATATATGTATGTATATAGATATGCCTATATATTATAGTCATTTTATATATATATATACACACATATATATATATATATATTTGATTGATTTAATATGCAAATAACAGTGATCACAAAAGGCATTGAAGACGACAGTTCTTGCTTCAAATTCTTCTTCATTTCCTCTTTTTTTCTGCTACTCTGCAGGGTCTGTCATGGATCATTCATTCAACAATATTTACTGAGCACCTACTGTGTCCCAGGCGCCATTTTTGGCAGTGAAGTAAACAAAGCCCTGCCCTCATGGAACTTAGCTGGATGAGGCTCATGGTAGTTTTCTATCATGAGCGCCTTTTCTATCAAAAGGCACTCATTTTCTATCTTTGTGGGTGAGAGAATGGTTAGGTTTTCCACGAGGCCTTAAAAGTTTTTCTTGTAAATACCTTGTACATAGGCATGCCAACCAAGAAACTAAGGTTTAGGATTAGAGAATAGTTTGGCACTAAAGGAATTTGTGAGGTAATTAAAGTCAGGGGACTTAGGGAGGCATTTAAATATTATGAGCTTCACTGATGGAATGGGTAACTGATCTTTTAAATGTCGCTTTCGTACTTAAGTTCTGTAGACTTTGCGTTACACTCCTTTTCCCCCAGATAAGAAATACTGTGCAGATTAAACTCCTGAGGTGGGATTTTGAACTTTGTTCCACACGTGATCCTATGAGTAGGGCAAATGTGTTTCAGATCATTACTAACAACCTCATTGCTGCATTGAGAGAAAGTGAAATAGTGAAGTGAGATTTTCAGGTGACAGAAAAAAAAAATCTATGAGGAAAGCCTGTATTACTGATGAAGACGTAGGTTCTCTTGTGTCTACCCCCCCACCCCCCCACCACCATTTTATACACCATTCCCATTAACTAATCTCAGATGAACCATTTTTAATCTCACTTAGCTGCTGCTTTCAAGAGTGAAGTGACCATTTTGTGCACCCTGAAACTAATAAACAAATAAGTTAATTAATTAAATAAAATAAAAATAAAAAAGAATGAAGTGACCAAAGGGAAAACGTGTAGAGTTAACATAAGTCTATACAGAAAATGTATCCAACATTAAAAGTGAAGTTTGTGAGTGCATGCATATTAATAAATCCCCTCCCCTACTTAAAATTTAATGCAAGTGTAAACCTCAGTGATGAATCCATGTTAAGAACACCAACCACCTTAAATTAACTTAAAAGGTTATTTTCAAGTCTAAACTGTGTCGGAGTTATCAGGCTTCTTAATTACGAACTGTGTTTATTGGAATAGTGTCATTAATGTGCCTTGAATGTTCTTTGGTGGGTTGATGTACCCAAGCGAGGCTCCCAGATTCATTCATAGTAGCTCCTGTCAAATACAGAGGTTACCAGAAAAGTATTCCCTTTTGTGGATAAAGAATAAGAGGGTTTTTTTTCTCTTACTATTTTCCAACCATTAGTTGAGAGTAGTGTTATTCCTCCCAAACCAGTTTGGCAGTAAAGTGAAAGTGTGAGGTAATTAAAGTCAGGGGACTTAGGAAGGCTTATATATACAAGTATTTTGGCCTTCACTGACCAGAGTATGTGGTAAAGCAAGAGTTACCTTGATGAGTTCATCTGAAAGCTAATTCAAATCTGCTTGGTTCTTGAACTGAACTCAGCACTAAAATGGATCATTTCAATAAAGTGTTCCTTGGCTTCTTTCAGAATTTAGCACTAAAAGCTTCTTCCAAATAAATCACATGCTAAGGAGGCAAAATTTCTTTTAATTTATGGATAGCAGTTGGTAGAGCTCCTAACTGCTGACAACCCTTGGTTCATTCTGCTTAATCTTGATTGGGTACCAGTTCTTGGCAATCTTCGATCCCCTGTGAATTTCATTCAGTGGATGATAAGTTCTTTCCTTTCTCAGTGTAGAGCCGTCAAGCTTAGGCATCTATCTGCTTTCCAACCGGATGCACAGGGACATATGTTGAAAGAGAAAACTATCAGAATATAGGCATTTCTGGTTGGCATGCAATTTTGTCACTGCTAGAGTAGGTTCCTTAGAAGAGGATCCAGGTCCATACTTTTTCATCAGCTCAACAGTCACCATCTGGAATATTCAACCTCTGTCCTTTGTGGTTAAGAGGCTGCGTGATCTCAAGACCACCAAGCATTTCTTCCTTCTTTTGATGAACGTAATTAGGGCTCTTCGGGTGTTGTAGGGAGTTTGCTGCTGATTTATTTGTTCTTTTTGTTTATGCTACTGTCATCCAGATTAATATTTTTTTCTCTTTCTCTTTTTTAATATAGCATGCTGAAAGGTTGTGGAGAGATTGTGAATAAAAGCAGTATCAGTTCATCTTAACATTGTAAACACTCAGGGTATATATAAATAATTCTTTCATGAGAATATTATTCTACAGCAGGCAATAAATAGGTCATGGCAGTTTCAGACAATTTGGTGGGATTTCCAGTTTGCTGCTCTGAAAATTGTCTGCCACATGTTTTGATCTTGTCCTGTGTTTTGTAGCTTGAATCTTAAAAATACACATGCTTGAAAAAATTATTTTTTATTTCAAGGAGAGTTTAGAGGGACCTTTTGTCCAGCATAAGGAAAAAAGACCTGTGGAAATACAAATGATTTGACAATTCTCTTATAATTCAGAAGCAAGCACCATGATTATGCATCAGTAATCAACATTTTGGGTACTTGTGTAGCTCCCGTGGAGTGGGCACTTACCACTGGACAGGAATCCAGGAATCATGTGACAGGTTTTACGTACAGCTTACAATTTTAATCCTTACAAAGACCTAGGAGGTAGATGTTTACATAGCAGTAAAGATCATGGACTCATACCTGACTACCTGGCTTCTGATTCTGCTCGACTGCTTATCAGGTATATATGACCTTTGGCAAATTACTTCAATTCTCTGTGACTCAGTTTCTTCATGTATAGACGGCAGTAAAACTAACACCTATGCCATGAGCTATTCTGAGGAATAAATGAGTTACTACATGAAAGCAGCTTAATATAGCTTTTAATTGTGGTGTTTTATAAATGGGAGTGCTAGGATTTAGCTTCCCCCACCGTCATGCTTATTTTATGCCAAAGTCAATGTGGAACAATTATGGTTTAGAAATCTTTTCATACCATTTGCCGTTTCTTTGCTGTATTTATGATAGTGGTTTAGTCTTGATTTGACTTATGATATTTAGTTGTTTTCTCTCTTTTCACAAGTTTACAATATTTTACAAGGAAATGATTGTAAAAGAAAAACATTCTGGTAGCAATGATGGAAATTTCAGCGAGGTTTAGAGGATAATAGGACGCCAGTGTTAACTCTTATTCTTAAGTGATGAATGCCATCCTCATTATAAGTTGTGTCAAACAATATGCTTAGTTTTTGAGAATAACAGTTGACTTTTTTAAATTAAAAATTGTTGCTATATTTAGAATTACTATTGAACAAATAAATTATTAGGTTGAAAATCAAATAGAAACTTAACTTACTAGTTTTGTAGCTAGATAACCTTATCACCATATAGGAAGATGTGTTTCATGTTATACATTTATTAATATTGAATGCTATTCACATTATCCAAACCATGATCTTTATTACTTTACATATAATCTAGAAAATGCATATTGATTTTGAAATCACCCTAAGCAGCAGTCTCCATGAGAAGCCTGGCATTAAAGATTTGCTCTTAATGACTTAACCTCCAAGAATATTGGTAAAGTCTTTAAAGGGAGCAGAGGTATGGATTTTTTAGTGGATGGAGGGAATTAATATATCATAATTTGGGAAAAACAACCAACCCCCCCCAAACCAGCCATAGTTGGACAGAGGGAAGGAATAATGTTTGTATCTTACGTTAAGAGCTAGACATGCCCTCAGTACCTAATGAATAACCAATACATTTCAGCTTTTGAGTGGTAGAGCTTTTAGTTCCTGACTGTTTAGTCTTTATCATAGACTTTTTTTTTTCACTTTGCATTTTGCTCCCTTAAGTAATTTTTCTTTGTGACTGTGAAAAGAATGTGACTTTATGAAAGGATTTATGTTCCATACTGCTTTTATGATTAAAAAAAAGTTTTGATTAAAAAGAGTTGTCTATTTAATTATAAAACTGTACTTTTGGTTTCCATGCAAAGCGGGTGAGGGACTGCATATATCCTCATTGCAGTTTGTTTTTCTCTTCTTTACAGCACCTAATTTACAGCTATATGGAGAGAGAAATCTTTTCCAATAAGTCAAGATTGGGTGGCAATCTCCAGATATTTTTAAGCAGAAAATACAAGTGTGATAATAGTTGATGACCAAGAGAACATGATGTCTTGAATATTAAAACTCTCATCAGTGCCCCTCATTGCTGTGTATAAAATATCTGAGCAGTGTAGTGTTGTTTGTTTGTTTGTTTATTTAAGAGGGGAGCTGTTTTTCGGGTTGTGCAGATGTAAAGAAACAAGAGGTGGCGCGGGGTAGTGTGGGGAGCCATGGCGTGGTTGGTGGGAAAACTGGGTTCAATTTGGATTCTGATTTGCTGTGGTCCTTGGGCCAGTTAGTTTACTTCCCTGGATTTCTATTTTCCGTATCTATGAAATGATGGAAGGGAGACAGGATGGGGTACTCTCATGTCATTTGATACTTGTTTTAAGGTCTATTTGGGTCAAAATCTTATGAAACTGCACTGTCACTTTTCCCCGTCTCTTTGAATTACTCTCCTCCATTGGCATGTGTGCAGTTGGAAGTTGTGCAGGAGTTGAAGATTGAGCCTAAAATGAGATACAAAAATGAGAGGCTCGCACAGTGACTAAGCAGACTAATGTGCATTGTGTTATTTTTTTCTTTTCCTTTTTAATTCTGGATTCTTGACTAGCTAAGTCTTTGGAACGTAAGTCAAATGCATTGATTGGAAATGTCAATATTTAAAGAAGAGATTACATTTTGCCTTATACATATTTTACCTTCAACCAATCATAGATATAATGAATGTGGTACATTTGTAAACTGACTCCTGTTGACTCTTCATAGTTTATTGATTCTTTTGATTAATAAACATTTATTAAACACTTACTATATACCTATGCCTTGGGGATCATTTCTTGCAGAGAGTAAAACTTTTTAAGAAGTTATTTAAGCAAATTGGGGTGTTTATTAGAAAGATACACTAGACTCTAACAGCACCCCACCGTGGGTATTGAGCCTGTTTTTTGGACACAGGAACTGGCAAAGTCAAAACATTTATATTTTTTGTCTCTTTAGGGCTTCATGGTCTCTTGCTTTTTAAAAAAATCCATTTTGTTTTCCTTTTTTCTTCTTTTTAGAGACTGATTTTTCATAAGGAAAAATTGAATTCATTGCTATCAATTTTTAAGATCCTTGTTTAATTTGTGTTACAGAGGGAAAATAGTAATGAATATGTTAAAAAAATTTTTATGAAATATATATCATTTGTTTAACTGTTCGTGAAATGATGCTTTCAGTATGAAAAATAAATAAATAAATAAACAAATAAATAAAGACTGACTTTTCTTAATTTGGTCAGTTCAGGGCTACCTCAATCCTAGCTTCATATAGCCTCTCATTTCAAATCTCTTTAAGAGATGTACTATGTCCTGACTCCAGATTCCCACAAAGGAGACTCTGATTGGCCCAGTGTGGATTAGCTTACATCCCAGTGGGGAAGTCATACAAATAAGAAGATAATGTCACTGAGGGTGGCAAGTACAATGACAGGTGTACGTACACTGAACTATGGGATACACAGGATAGGATATCTCAGCCAGGCAGGGAAGTTCGGATCGAGCTGAGTCTTAACAGATGGGACAATGAGCTGACGCAAGGCAGGGCCGTCTTTCCAGGCATGAAGGAGGACACAGAGGCGTGCGTGCGTGTGCGTGTGTGTGTGTGTGTGTGTGTGTGTGTGTGTGTGTGTGTGTCTGCCAGCAGCTCAGGGTATGAGTAGCAGGAGATGAGGCTGGGAAGCTTGTCAGGAGCCCGGTCATGGAAACACTTGGGAGAGATGACAAGGGACCCTGATTCCTGTAGTTGAAGGACAGCAAGTGCGGTGGCATGCGTATCTTTTAGATTCATGTGTACGAACAGTCCGATCATAAACCCAGATGGGGCATATTATTTAAGTGTGAAGATTAAAAAATTCAAACCATTTGATAGTATTATATTTTTGAGAATGAAAAAGCAGTAGTTCTGAGATGTTTTCCCCACCATAATTAATCCTGCCTATTTGTGAATGCTCAGGATTTTCTTTGATTTTTAAGAAAAATTTTATACAAATTTTTCTTTACACAGTTTTGTCACTTTGGGAAGAATTCTCATGTTTTATAAAAGTTAACGGGAGCCTTCAAAGTACATTTGCCCAGGATAGGGAGAAGCTATGCTATTATCCATGCCTGCTAATGGATTTAAGCCTTTTCAATTTATGATTTTCTCCCAAAGAACATAAATTAATGGAAACTTCATGGAAGTGATCATCCCTTCCTATTATGCATTCAGATGCTAAAACATAAAGTGTGTATTCTTATGTGTGTTGTGTCCAAGCAACTGTTGTATTTCATATTGGTGCACATAACTGCTTTTCTACTTGGCAAAGAAAACGAGCAGATGTAAAATAAATACCTTTTTCTGGCATGATTGATTGGGAGCTCTGCAACCTAATGTTGATTGAGTTTTTAAAAGTGATGTAGCTAGTGCTGTCCAACATCAGACCGCAGCTATTAACTGCCAAGAATTCACTTTGGCCAAGGTAAATTCTGACCAAGCCTGTGTATCAGACTCTTAGCTTTAGAGCTTGAATATAAGAAACAGTTTCATTTTCACAGAAGGGAAATAAGATGTTGACTTGAAGGCCTCTATTGACGCAGTTTTCCCCAAATGAAATTTTAGATTTTTTCCCCTTGTTTACCTTTAATAATGATGGACAATGGCATGCTCCGTGGTTAGGTGCATGGATCCTGGACTCACACAAAGTGGATTTAAGTACAGATTTCTTACTTAGTACCAGTATAAACTTGGATTAAGGGATTACCACATCTATACAATAGAACTAATTATTAGTAATAATTGTTATAAATAGCATGAAGTATGTAAGGAGTTTAGCACGGGGCCCAGTACAACACAAGCACCCAATTGCACTTATTATTTGTACTAGTCTGAAATGTCCAGTCTTTCTGCAGGGAGCATGGGAGAGATAAGCTGTCTGTCTAATACATCTGTGATGGTACTTTCCAATGTCTGTAGAGTTTGGGTTTAATAATTCATTTGCTCTTTCCCATTGGGAGATAGAAGTGAACCAATATGAAGTGACTGTTACAAGCCAGGAGACAAACATGGTGTCTCACTTAATGTTGTCACCATGTTTTTGGGAAGTAAGTCTTCCCACCACATTTACATATGTGAAAGGCAGTTGCATAATGTGCAAAGCATTACACTGCTGGAAAGTGGAAGATACAGGATTTGAATCCACTACCTCCATTTGACTACTATATCGGGTGCCCCAGGGTGTAGGGGGTCAAGCCCTTTACAATGTTTCCTGGAAAGAATTACCAGAAACTTCTAGAAAGGACTATTGTGGTGAAAGCAGAAGTATGCTGGGAGCATTATTCTGTTCCTCTTTTCATTTCCCCCATATTACATGTTGAGTGCTGATGCTCTGCGTGGCTCCTGGCCATGTCAGCATCGCACTGAGGATAAGGGGAGTTCTCTGTTTAGAGAACCCAGCTCAGTACTTTGTAGAAGGATATTCTTTACCTTAAAGTGAAATACTGGGTGGGATGTGGCACATTTCATTTGTAAGCAGTCATTAGATACCATTTTTCAGAAGTTCTCGGAAGTGACAGTGAGCTAGCTGGTCAGTGATAGATGCATTCCTAGGCCCCCGATTATTGTGTCTGCTGAATTTTACGTTGGATGGTTGTGTGGCGGCAAAGTGAAACTCTTTTATGTGATATTTCTGAAAGATGAATTGTGTGTGTGTGTGTGTGTGTGTGTGTGTGTGTGTGTGTGTATTGAGATAATAATGCTTTGTGGACTTTTGATTGTGACTTTTTAAAGTCATTGCATAGCTGGGGAAAACATTCACTGCAGGCGTGCCCAAGCAATGTTTTGTTGTGGTCATGGTGGTACACTAGTAAGTCATTAGTTGTGCTTTTTTAAAAAAAACTATTTTTTAGAGAAGTTTTAGGTTCACAGCAAAGTTGAGAGGAAGGTACAGAGATTTCCCATATGCATAGCTTTATCCCAACACATGCATAGCTTCCCTTATTATGAACATCCATCACCAGAATGGTACATTTGTTACCAAGGATGAGCCTACATGGATACATCATAGCTCTCACAGTTTATAGTTTACATCAGGTCGTTGTTGGTGTTGTACGTTCTGTGGGTTTAGACAAAATGTATAATGACATGTGCCCATCACTGTAATATCATACAGGGTGTTTTCACTGCCCTAAAAGTCCTCTGTGCTCTGCCTATTCATCCCATCCCTCTCCCTCTCCCCAACTCCTGACAATTGTTGGTCTTTATGCATGTAAGTTTCCTCCTTTTTTTTTCTTGTCTTGATAGCTCATTTTTTAGAACTGAATAATATTCCATTGTCTGGATGTAGTACAGTTCATTTATCCATTCACCTACAGTTTATTTATCCATTCACCTACTGCTTCTAGGTTTTGGAAATTGCGAATAAAGCAGCTATAAATATCTATGTCCAGGTTTTCTTGTGGACATAGGTTCTTTAATTCCTTTGGATAAATGCCAAGAAGTTCAGTTGCTGGATCATATGGTAGGAATATATTTCGTTTTGTAAGAAATCACCAAACTCTCTTCCAAAATGGCTGAATCATTTTGCATTGCCATCAGCAATGAATGACAGTTTCTGTTGCTCCACATCATCTCAGCATTTGATGTTATCAGTGTTTTGGATTTTGGCCATTCCAGTAGGTGTGTAGTGGTACCTCATTGTTGTGTTAATTTTCATTTCCCTGGTAACAAATGATGTGAAGTATCTTTTCATATGCTTAATTGTTATCTATATATTTTATTTGGTCAGCTATCTCTTAAGGTCTTTGGCCCATTTTTTAATTGGATCGTTTTTTTTTCTTTTTTCTTTTTTTTCCTTATTGTTGCGTTTTGAGAGTTCTTTGTATTTTTTGGTAACAATCCTCTGTCAGACTTGTTTTTGCAAATATTTTTTCCCAGTCTGTAACTTGTCTTCTCTTTCTGTTGATATTATTTTTCACAAGGCAGAAGTTTTTAATTTTAGTGAAATCAAGCTTATCAATTATTTCTTTTATGGATCATGCCTTTGGTGTTTTGTCTAAAAAGTCATAGCCATTCCCAAGGTCATCTAGGTGTTTATTTATGTTATCTTCTAGGAATTTTTTAGTTTTTTATTTTACATTTAAGTCTATGATCCACTGTGAGTTAATTTTCATGAAGGGTTTACGATCTGTGTCTAGATTGTTTTTTCATATGGTCCAACACCATGTGTTGAAAAGACTATCTTTGCTTCATCGTATTACCTTTGTTTTTTTGTCAAAGAACAGTAGTAAGTCTTGAATGTGGGTAGTATTAGTCCTCTAACTATTCTTATTCAATATTGTGTTGGCTGTTCTGGATCTTTTGCCTCGCCATATAAACTTTAGAATCAGTATCCAAAAAATAGCTTGCTGGGGTTTAGGTTGGGATTGCATTGAATCTATAGGTTAAGTTGGGAAGAACTGACATCTTGATAATATATATAGTCTTCCTGTACATGAATATGGAGTATCTCTCCATTTATTTAGTTGTTCTTTGATTTCCTTCATCAGAGTTTTCCTCATATAGATCTTGTACATATTTTGTTAGATTTATACCAAAGTATTTCATTTTGGGGGATGTGTTTTTAGTATAAAATTCCACTTGTTCATTGCTGACATAGGAAAGCAATTGACTTTTGTATATTAACCTGGTATCCTGCAACCTTGCTCTAATTGCTTATTTGTTCCCAAAGGGTTTTTGTTGTTGTTGTTTGTTTGTTTGTTTGTTTTTTATTCCTTTGGATTTTCTACATAGATGATAATTTTTTTAGGAGAGACAATTTAAGTAATGAAAAGGCTGCTTTTCTTTTTTTCTTTTTTTTCCTGGTCTGAGAAATTTAAAGTATTCTGGTGAGTATGAAAAATAATATAACAAACACCCATATTATATGTTTGGTCATATTTATTTCCAGTCCTTCATGGGTTTTTGCTTTTCCTAAGGAGTAAAACAGTGTTGGTATAGCTGAAGTCTACGTTAACATTGTGTCATTCCCTTTGTTGTTTGCTTTGTTTTCTATATATAGGTTACTTTTTGTTACTATATTTTTCTTGTCTAATTATGATTCAACCTCTGGTTAAGCTCATGATACAGTCAATTTCCACACAGAAAATGGACTGAAAGACCTATGTGGCTGGGAAGAAAATGTACCCAGAGTGATCTCTAGGTTTCACTTTATCTTGATCTCCTTAACCTATATCTATAAGACACCTGTGGAGCATCTTTGGATTTGGAATAACCCAAAGAGATCTAATCTGAGAAAGTCCTAAATTGCATGAGACTGACTCAGAGATTTGTCTTTTTTTCTCGTGTTTCTTGTCACCTTGAAGAACATCTGCTGTACAGTTGATGCTCAGCCTAGCATAGGTGGATATGGCTCTTCTGGCTCCCTTGACCCAAAACCCTCCTGATTCCCTGGTCCATCTGAGCCAGCAGTGACTCTTAGCAACGCTTACCTTACCTTCTGAGGATTTGCACCTGAATAACAAGTGCAGTCAACTTTCTTCTATACTCATTAACTTTTGTGATGGAGTGTTTATGAAATGTCATCACTTCAATGATGGTGTATTTCACAAATGTTGATCAAACACCTGCTAAATGATGAAGTAACAGTTCTCTTATTGGATATAATACTGAATTCTAATAACTAGTCCTCTAGAGTATATTACGTATAATTAATAATAATAGCTAACATTCATTGAGTATTTAAAACACTGTTTTAAGAACTTTACATATATTAACTTAATCTTCAAACAACTCTATAGTTAGATGCCATTATTATTCACATTATACAGATGCAATCATGGAGGCCCAGGGAGGATAAGTAACTTGCCCCAAATAAGCAGCTAATAAGTGGAGAACCTGGAAATCACACCCCTACAGCTTGACTCTTGAGTCTTTGCTCTTAAAACCAACTCACTATATATTCTACAATGAGAAAGCTTGTTTTTGTGGGAAATCTCATCACTTCAAAACGTGATCAGGGGCCAGCCCAGTGGCTCAGGCGGTTAGAACTCCATGCTCCTAACTCCGAAGGCTGCCAGTTCAATGTCCACATGGGCCAGTGGGCTCGCAACCACAAGATTGCCAGTTCAATTCCTCGAGTCCCGCAAGGGATAGTGAGCTCTGCCCCCTGCAACTAAAATTGAACACGGCACCTTGAGCTGAGTTGCCACTGAGCTCCTGGATGGCTCAGTTGGTTGGAGTGCATCCTCTCAACCACAAGGTTGCCAGTTTGACTCCCACAAGGGATGGTGGACTGCGTCCCCTGCAACTAGCAATGGCAACGGGACCTGGATCTGAGCTGCGCCCCCCACAACTAAGACTGAAAGGACAACAACTTGAAGCTGAACGGCACCCTCCACAACTAAGATTGAAAGGACAACAAACGACTTGGAAATAAATCCTGGAAGTAGACACTGTTCCCCAATAAAATCCTGTTAAAAAACAAACAAACAAACAAAAAAACGTGATCAGGTTGTCAGTCTAAGAACGGCTCCTCCTTTCAGAACAGTGAGGGTTATATACTTTCATGAGGGTCCAGCCCTCTGAGGGGGTGTTGGTGTTTCTTCTGTCATCATCGTTACTTCTGCTCACCTAATCCAGTCTCATCTTGGGTCTAGGATTTCATGAAAACTCAGTGGGGATACGATAGGTTGTTTACCTAGTAGATATTTTTAATTAGCCTGGAATAGGCTAATTCTTATGACAGAAGTGAAATATTGTCGAGAAGCAGAGTTCATATAAACAGATCTACCAAATTATGTTCTCACTATGTTTACACAGAGTTGAAATAGCCCTGGAGATTCCAGGTAATCCCCTTAATCATAATACATGTTTCCCCAAAAATGAGACCTAGCCAGACAATCAGCTATAATGCGTCTTTTGTAGCAAAAATTAATATAAGACCCGGTATTATATTATATTATATTATATTATATTATATTATATTATATTTATTATATATTATATTATATAAGACCCAGTATTATATTATATTGTACCTTATATTATATTATATTATATTATATTATATTATATTATATTATACCCGGTCTTATATTAAAATAAGACTGGGTCTTATATTAATTTTTGCTCCAAAAGACGCATTAGAGCTGATGGTCTGACTTGGTCTTATTTTTGGGGAAACATGGTAGTTGAAAGTGACAATAGAAATCTTGAGGCAGAAGGATTTATCCCTCCTAAATATATCTACCATAATGGCATTTGTTGTAAAAAGCAAAAGAAGAAAATAAAAACTCCAAATAACTAATTATTGCAGTTAATGTAAAATTAAGTTGTATTATTGAAAAAAAATGAGCTTTGTGAAATACTGCTAGTGGCAGTTCAATATGAAAAGCATGGGAAATACTGTATATGCTTAAAATCTTTTGCTCAGATATTTCTCTCTATATATTCATTCCCTGTTTGGTTTGTAGAATTGTTAAGATAACTTACGATCTCCTGGTTTATAGGCACAGGTACTAATCTGTGACAGAACAAAGGAAGAACATGCCAAATGGGAGGAAATGCAAGAAATACTGATATTCTGGGAAGGGGTCAGAGGGTCATCCATATAAAAAAGTCTTGCATCTCCTAGAACCCACTTGAAAAATTCAGAGCATGTCAGCTATTCTTTAAGTTAGAAAAGGCATGTGGCCTTATTAGAGGCAGGCAAACTCAACAGTATGCTCAGAAGAAGTAAATCATCCCTGTGGATATCACACTTGAACTTTCCTGAAGTTTAATGTGAAAATGTAAGAATACAAGGGCAATATTGGATTTGGCAAGAATGAATCATCGTTTAAATAGATACCTTTTGTCTGCTCAGTGAGAAAGCAGATGTACCAACATATATTTTAGGGCACATTAAATTCCTGGGTGGAGTGAAAGAGAACAGGATCATTGCATTACAAAAACATACAAAGCCTCCAGAAATAGTATCAGAAGCAAGTTATTTTCCCCAGTAAACTGTTGAGTATATGTCTTCAAAGAAAAATAAGTAAGCAGCTTCACATACGTTAATGTTCTATGGAAACTGCACTGAAAGGCAAAAAAAAGGCCTCGGGTTGTCAAAACAAAGAAATGGGAAGCCTCCCAAGCAAAACAAGAGTGAGAAGAGCAATATTGAAACAGGTGAAGAAAAGAACATGATATATTGAGAAAAATTATTGAAGGTACAGAAACTGACAGGAAGACTGATAAGGAGTAACAGAGAAGTAGCTCATAAAAAATTCAAGCCCACATTAAAGCATAAAGCCAACCTGATTGCAAATTTTGTCAGGTTAGAGCTGGGAGAGGGAGACGGTTGAATGTGTTTAGAAGATGGAAGTTTTTATCAAAATGTGTTAATTCTGTAATGAAAAGAGACATGAGTGTGGTAACATCCGGGACCTTAACCTAACTCTGAAGACCTGTCTATGTCATCAAAATGGCTGTTAGTTTTTATCATTAGGAATAAAAAATTGTGATAATAAGTTAACAACTTCCTGAAGGATATTAAGGATTTCTCTTTGGTTAGTGCTTTTACGTCAACCAGAGACATTCTCACACGTGATTCAGTGAGGTCAGTGTGGCCCTGGGCCTGGTGAAACTGACACTAGTCCACATAATTACCCTCTTGGGGTTCTGAGGGGATGGGAAGGAGAGAGTGCGGTAGTTAGTGCTGGAGTCAGACTGCCTGGTTCTGATGCAGCTCTGCCACCCGTGATGTTTGGGACTTTGCAAAGTAGTTAATTCTTTAAGCCTCAGTTTTATCTGTAAAATGTGAATAACAATCATGTGCCTCACAGAGTTGTTTTTAGGGTTAATTAGATAATAGTCAGTGCCTAGCCTTCTATTTTAAATGATGTGCCAATTGTGTTTTCTTTATCTCATTTAAATCTCATCCAAACGTACCCGGATTAGTTTTATTATTGCCATGGTTTACATGTGAGAAAATTGAGCTTAGAGAACATAGCTTGTCAAGAGGGACACATGTAGTCAGCATTTGAATTCAGGTCTTTCCCTACCCATGTCCATGTCCACTGTACTGTGAAGCTTAGCATCTGTAAGAGCAGGTACTGGAGCATTATTGGGAAACTTCAGCTGAGTACAGAGCTAGGAGTTTGGTTCTGGAGGCCCTTGGGTATAATGGAATGGCGTGTCTGGGTAAGAACTCAGTTCAGATTCGTGTTATTGGATTGACTTTAAACTGCACTGAGAAAGCTGCATAAAGGGCATGTGGGAAGAATGACCTTCTTCCTCTGGTCAGGACGAAGGGCGGTTTTCTGCCAGATGAGTGAGTCATCACATCAGTCTACACCAAGACCTCTTTAATGGTGACATAATGTCCAGACTCCTTAGTGTGGCTAATAATAGGAAGAAAATTAAAACACAAAAATTTGATCCCTTGTATGTGCTGAGCACTGTGGTAGAGTTTTATTATTTATTGCTTAGGGAATCTCTTTGAGATGGGTACTATTATTATCAACATTTCATGGATGTGGAAACCCACGGTGGTAGGTAGGAGAACTGGGTGTAGAGGACTGGATTTATCTGGCCTTTTAGGCAATCTCTGACCCTCCCACAGTGCCTTTTTCTGGACATTCATTGACTCATTGGCTTCAAGCCCATCTGTTTATCTTCATCTCCCAATGCCTTTCTACTGGAAGCTTTGACTCCCGGCAAATGGCTTTCCTCACTTTCACTGGAATACACTCTGTGTTTCTGGTTGCCATTATTTCCCTTTGTCATTCACCTTTGTACCTTCTTTTCTACTCACTCAATAATTTCTTCTTGCCTTTGATACTCTTTCCTGAGCATGCAGCCCAGTCTGGTTGTCTCTTATCCCAAGGACCATTGCCCTGGTATTGCTTTACTGATTCTGCAATGATCACGTACTACCTTGTATTTGTAATGTTTATTATGTGTTCCCTTTTCAAAAAGATTTTAACACCCTTGTGGTGTGAGTCTTTTTTTTTTTTAAGTCCCAGCAGTGTTTAATACCATATCATACACATAGTCGTCAGTTGACTAATTCCAGGAAAAGATATTACGATCAAATGGAATAATCATAATACATGGCATAGCTTATAGGGAATTAGAATAAAGTTGCTTGAATGTTGTAGTAGGGAAAAAAGAATGAGCAAAAGAAAATAGTAGCCAAGAAAAACTGTATAATAATGGAAGGAATATACTGGAACCACATGGGAATTGATATTCAGTTTAGAAGAATTGGGTCAACTGTGCCAAAAATCTTTAAATGCATAAGAAAAAGCATTAACTAAAGTAATTGGAAAGATGTGTACAGTTGTATAGCTATATAGCAACATTTAATTTGATTTTTTTTGGTTTTTGTGTTTTAATGGATTCAAAGCATGAACATTTTTATATGATATTATTTGGTTATCTTCTTTCAAGTAAATGAGAGGAGAAAATAAAATTAATGTTAGATTCAGAGACTTTTTTTATATTTTCTTATAGTGCTTGCTTTAAAAGGAGGAGTTTCTAAACAGTCTTTTCTTTCTTTTTCTTACTACTTTTGTTCCAAGAACATAAACTTTACTCTCCACTGCTTTGCTTTTATGTCTTTAAGAAATTCACTAGATTTTTAGGCTATTATTAAGCCCATTTCTTTGATGAATTAAATTCTCTTTTAATAAGAACTGGAGTTCCTTGTCAGAAAATGTCAGAAAATGGATTTTCATTAATGTGACTTTACTACTTAGTAGTTACTCCCACCTCTAAATTGTAATTCATGACATTCCTCAAGAATATTTAAAATCCACTACTGTTTCCTTCAGTGTTAATAGAGATGGTCCTTGCAAGAAGAAGTACTGTAGTTATTGCATAAATCCCCTGCATAAAGCAGGGGACTTAAAAACTCATGCTTCATATTAACAGATTCTAACAAAAATACCAATAAAGTAAGAACCTTCCCCCTTTTTCGAACAGATACTAAGTGGAATTTCTCACTGTGACCCTTCCCCTTCGTATATTCCAAATGAATCAGGACCAAGTTGACCTTTCAGATTTTGGAACCTAAGAACCATTATTATAGATTTCCCAGCCTTTATTCAAACTGGTGATAGCTGAAGGCAGAGCAGATGAAAGCCTTTGTTAACATCAGGAGATAATTGTGTCATCTTAGTGCTAATACCCACCATCCTCTAAAGCTGTCATCCCCTGGTGATCCTTCTCAGAGGTGATTCTAAAGGTAGAGTCTCACCTTTTTGGAAAGGAAGAAGTGGGAGAAAATTGATGACATCTCCCAGTCTCTAAAGCGTGGGTATTAATTTGATGAACTTTCAAGCAGATGATTTTGCAAAGCCTCAAGCTCAGAGTTTTAAATGACACATATTGCTAATACGACATTTAGCTTAATCCATCCGCCTCCTAAGAAATGTGCCTGTTTTCCACAAATTATGTTTTTTAAAAAAGCAGCAGCCAAGATATTTGTGTGGGGGACCATTCTTTGGCAGATGATGTGAATTTTGCTGCATGCCATGGTTTGATCTGACAGAAAAGCTGCAAAACTCACCTTCCCGTGTTTATTTTTAAAATCCGACTCTCTCAGGTAAAGTATTTCCAGTCTTTGATTTTTATTAAATAAAAATAAGTAGATTTGGATTCAATCCATAAAGCGCTTGTCTTATCTGTGTCCTTCCATGAGGCTCCAATTCACTTGTGTGGCTGTTCCCCACCCTCTCTCAATCCTTGTTGACATGTCGGCTGTAGGTAGCCAGCAGGTGCTTGGGGTACCCCATGGCAAACACTTTTGATACAGGATTGAGGAAAAGTTTTAATGAGAACAGGAAATTATATTTATCCATTTTGAAGGATATCTGCTCTGTGCCAGATACAGTGTCAGGTCCAGAATCTCAATTCCTCTAACTCAGGCACTTTTCATTTTTATTTTACCTCTGTCTCTTCCACAATTGGCATCACGTTTGGCCTCATTGATGTGCAGGAATATTTTTGGGGTGAATGGAGTATGGTGTATTGGTCAGAGTCACACCAGCAAAGAGATGTCACAATCAAATTAGGATAATAGGATGAGGATTATTTACAAAAGGATTGTTTGCACAGGGGAGGGCAGTAAAAGCAGAGGGGCTGTTAACACCCAGAGCCTAAGAAGAGAGAGACCCCTGCAGGAAAGGTCACCTTGATAGGAGACTTTGGTGGAGGCACCAGCCTGCCTGAGATGACCCAGCTGGGAGGGAGTCTGGGCAATAAATACTCTGATCTCCCTTTCCTCTTAATCCAGGGCTCCCCCTGTGAACTAGAGGATAGGGCAGCTCACTGATAGACCATATGGGTCGGCCTGGGGGCTAGAGGACAAAGGAGAGATTGGGAATACACAGATGAAATTCCCTGCCACTGAGGGGCTCCCAGTCCATCCGACAGACAGTAGAGTAAGCAGACGTTTTAACATAGAGTAATAACGAAAAATTATGGAGTGCCTTCATAAGAACCTTATGAGATAGGTAATTGTGATGAATTTTACAGATGAAAGCAGAGAAAGAGAGTTTAAAGAATTTATGTAGGGGCACACAGCTAGTAAGTGAAGGAGTAGAGATTGGAACCCAGGAAGTTTGTCTCTAGATCTGCTTTGCTGGCTTGGAAGAGTTAAGCAGTGTGGGTAGAACTGTACTTTTCAAACTTTAATGTGGGTGGGAATCTTCTGGGGTTCTTGTTTAAAAATAGATCCTGGTTCAGTTGGCTTGAGATGGGGCCTGACAGTCTGCATTCCTACCAAATACTGATGCCCTGCTTTATGTAGTGAGGGATCGAGGACCTGGAGTTAGAAAAGTGGAGGCCAAGACTCTGGGAGCTCAGTCAATTAGTCTCTTTGCTGTCCCTTTTCCTGATGTGTGAAATGAACAGGTCAGGTGATTTCCAAGGCCCAGCCAAGCGTGGGAAACCTTGTACCCCCTGATTTCAGATGTGGGAGGCTCCTTTCAGCTGTCATTGGTGCAGTTCTCCTGCTCAGGACTGTCTCAGAGGCTCTAGAGAGCAGCATCCTCCTTATCCCCAGGGGCTGAGTTCAAATGACAATGTTTGAGTTTCTGGATGGACAGGGGCTGCTCCGTTATCAGCTGTCTCCTTCCAAATCTGAGAAGTCTCCCAGCATCTGGCACTGCTCCCTTTTGCCTCATGAAGTCTCATTCTCTGTCACAGCTAATTAGGAGCTGGATCTCAAAAATGGAGTCTGATATTCAAGGTACCACATTGTGTCATTTATGTTGCTCCGTGTAGCCTCAGCCCCAAAGTGTAATATTCCTGTGATGAAGCCTCAAGCATCTTAAAGCGCCTTTTTTCTTTTAAAAGGTTTCCTACTATTAGACACGCAGAAGATGCTTAACACTGTATGGTATAAGTTTTGAGTGGAATGAGTGTTTTGCTTAAAACTTACAATTTTCAAATTCTCTTTCCTTTTGCAATAACTGGAGAATAACACTGCTACCATGAGCACCTGCAAATGGAAAGGGATAAACCCTCTTATTACTAAACATTCAAAACAAATGTAAGTATTTTAGTCCCCTAGGTTCCCAAGCTATCTACCTTGATTTGGAGCTCCTATTTCCACAGCTGTATATACAACATGCAAAATAACAGACTTCATGTTTCAGAAAGTCAATCTGGGACCACAATACAGAGCCTTTTTCTTTTCCTTCCTTTTGCTTTAATCATGCAGTGCTAAAGCACACGCTCCATAAATCACACATCAAATTTTTCCAGATGCAGAGCTCCTGCAACATTATATGTATGGTTTCTTTGCCATATTTTGACATTTTGGGTGATTCAATTGCATCTGATGATGCTCTCAGCCTAATCAGGCCAGAGCAGCAGTGTTATCCCCTTGCAGTACTCAGCAGTGACTTCTGGATGTCGTGGAGAGGGCTGTTTGCTGTCCTGTTACCATGTTTACACGATTCGTGATCTCTTAAGTACATCTACTTACCGTGTTTCCCCGAGAATAAGACCTAGCTGGACAATCAGCTCTAATGCGTCTTTTGGAGCAAAAATTAATTATGAGACCTGGTATTATATTATATTATGTTATGTTATATATTATATTATATTATATTATATTATATTATATTATATTATATTATATTTTGTATTATATTTATTATATTGTATCTATTCTGTTCTGTTCTGTTCTGTTCTGTTCTATTCTATTCTATGAGAAGCGGTCTTATATTATAGTAAAATAAGACCGGGTCTTGTATTAATTTTTGCTCCAAAAGATGTATTAGAGCTGATTGTCCGGCCAGGTCTTATTTTCGGGGAAACATGTATCAATCATGTAGGTATTTGAAAAGGATAATTTTTTATGTGTCCATTTAATTTCTTGATATAACCAAATCCTCATAACTGCAGAATAATCTCTATATTGACAGTATTGCCTTACCTTGCTTTCTGATTTTTTATTTTTTTTCCGGTGTGTTTTCAGAAATGTTTTTATTATGTGCTGCTGATACCCAGAGATCATTTCTATCGTGGTTTGATAATATCGTGTTGGTATGGCCAGCTCTTAACCATGGATGGAATTTTTGGTTTGTTAAAGGATAAGAGGTGCAGTAGTGGTCAGATACTGTTACAAAGCTTTTGATGAGTGTGGAGAGAAGAAAGTAGGATTCCAAATACAATTGAAGAGAGGCTAGGGCTGGCTGCCCTCCTGGGGGAACACAGAGGTCTGTACCTCTGTTTATGTGGTTGTTGGCCATAGGCCTATTTCCTCTTAAACTCACAGATTGAGATGTAGGTGGAAGAGGGCTTTATTAAAAATCTAAGGAGAGCTTCTCTGGAATTATATTCAGGTTGGGAGATGGCATGGATTCTCTATTACTAAGAACATAAACACTGTGTTTAAATGTCCCTGATGTCTATAAAGAGCAGTTTTCATGTAATTTGCTTGTATCTTATAGGAAGATATCAAATACAGCTAGTGAGCTGGTTTGAGATGTTGAACAGTCAGAAATGAGGGCGCAAATCTGGGATGTTTTAATGTGCCCAGCTGCTGCTTCTCCTCTTCAGGCCTTACCTCTGCATCCCCTCCCCCTGCCTTACCTCTGCATCTCTGGCCCAGTCACCTACGTGTAGGCTGCAGCTCTCCCAGGCTTGTATGTGGGGTTGGGTGGTGTCCTCTGGGATGGAACTGTTGTTTCCCAGAGCAGCATTAGACGAACTAGAACACGGTGTATGTTTTTTTTAATTCTGCTCAGGCCAAATACTTGGCAACCAACTCAGTCAGGCTGTGGAATTCTGAGCGTAGGTGGGTCTGTATATAAAGGCTTAGGTCTTAAAAAAGCTCAGAGGCCAGAAATGGAATTCTTCCAGTAGGCAGCCTGTTTTTCAGATTCACGTGCTCTCCTTTGAACTATCATTGGCAGAAGGGAAAAAAAATAAAGTCTTGAATTTGAAGATTGGGTTTTAACAGTTGGAGGTCTTAAATATCATTTTCCCCCTCAAAGTCAGCTCCAGTGATGACTTTGAAATGCTATTTATGGAAGATTGAATGCTCTAGCAAATGATAGACTATCATGAAATAGCACATCAAATAAATATGTCTCCTAAAATGACAAAAACTTTATTACTAGAACATCTTTTCTCTTTAGGGCATATAATTAATTATGAACCAGGCATGAATAATATATTTTATAGTACTTTTGTCATTTATCTGGGTTCTGTGTTTTATAAACACTATCATTCACTGGTAGTCTTTCAATTCTGCCTTTATTATATGATGATCTAATAATTCAAAATGAGAAATTACTATACTAAGAATTTGGCACAGATATAGCTGAGTTTTATAATGAATTTTAGTCTGTCTTTGTGAGAAAAAAATGTGAACTATATGTCACGTTAGCTTATGTTTGTTGCCTCACTTTTATATAGTCTTTTTCTTTGTTTTACTTTAAAAGTTAAATGCTTATGAGATAAAGAATTTTATTAAAATTTACATAAAGTTTAGAGAATTAATAATACAGTAATTTCTGTGAATTGGGTATTTTTTCCTCAACCCATTATCTCCCGACCTCCTCAGAGGTAACATTATCCTGAACTTTGTGTCTATTTTTCCCAATTTTTTAAAATCATTTTACCACGTATGTTTGTGTCCCTAAACGATAAATTAGTGTTAATTGAATCATACAATGTATATTATTTGGCCACTTACTTCTTTCACTCAACATTATGTTCCTGAGATTTATCTTTCTTGTTGCTAATAGCTGTATTACATTCTTTTTGACAGCTGTATAATACTCTGTGAATACTGTATAAACTGTGTAATGGCTCTACCATTATTTATCTAGAATACAACGGAAAGAAATTTGGGTTTCCATTTTTTTTTTCTACTGCAAATACTGCTATTGTGAACATTCTTTACGTGTCTGATGCATTTCCTGATCTTTAAGAGACTGTGTTATTGAATATCAGCTTAATTGTGGTCATAGAGCATGGTCTGTAACATGTAAATTCTTTAACATTTCTTTAGATTTACTTCATGGCCCAATATGCAATCAGCATTTATAAAAGCTTTATGTACTGTCTTCATTTGTGGGTACAAATTACTACATATTATATTCTACCAGTTGTCAAAGTATCATCTAGGGACCCTGGGGGTGTTCCCCAACACCCTTTCAAGGGGCTCACAGGTCAAAACTATTTTTAGAATTATTATAAGACATTATTTGCTTTCTTCTCTCTCATTTGCTCCTGCGTACAGTACAGTGGAGATTTTCCAGAGGCTGCATGACATGTGATATTGCAACAAAATGAATGCAGGAGCAGATAGGAGAATACAACAGTTACGTAGTAAGCCAGGTGTTAAAGAGATTTGCAAAAATTAAAAAACAAAGCCCCTTTATCACTAATTTCTTTTTAGTTTTAGAAAATAGAGTTGCTTCTCATAAAAATTATGTTATTTGGGATAACATGTAATGGGCTTATTGTAATTTTAAAATAATTAATATATTCTTAATTTCTCAGTTTTAATTTCTTATACAGGAAATATCAACAGAAATATCAACCCATATAAACAGAAGCTTTTTAGGATTGTCAGTAATTTTTCAGAATGTAAAGGAGTCCTGAGATCAAAATTTTGAGAAGCACTAGTTTATGGGATCAAATTTCTTACCGTGTTATTCAAGTCTTTTATGTTATAATTAATTTTTCTTTTGGTCTTTTTGACTTATCAATTACTTAAAGAAGTGTGTTAGAATTTCTCCCGTTAATGTGAATTTGTTTGATTCTCCTTGGTATTTTACCAATTTTGCTCTATATATTTTAAATCTATATTATTGGGAATAAACAAGTTTAGAAATGTAAGATCTTCTTAATGATATGACTCTTTTATTGTCATGTAGTAATGATTTTTTAAAAAAACTATATTATGTCTACATTGTTATAGCTACACTAGCTTTTGGGGGGTTAGTGTTTGTTTGATATATTTTTCTCTCTAAACTTTTTGTCCTTATAGCTCAGGTATGACTCTTATAAACAAATTTAAAAGTTATTCAATATGCAAAAAGTACATAGAGAAGGTGACTGCCTTCTCATGACATGTATTCTATTATTGTCATGTATTTTCTTTTCATTTTTTTTTTTTTTTAAGATTTTATTGGGGAATAGTGTGTACTTCCAGGATTTTTTGCAAGTCAACTTGTCCTTTCAATCATAGTTGTGGAGGGCACAGTTCAGCTCCAGGTCCAGTTGCCGTTGTTAGTTGCAGGGGACCATCCCTTGTGGGAGTCAAACCGGCAACCTTGTCAAGGTTGAGAGGACATGCTCCAACCAACTGAGCCAACTGGGAGCTCAGCGGCAGCTCAGCTCAAGGTGCTGTGTTCAATCTTAGTTGTAGGGACGGAGCCCACCATCCCTTGTGGGAGGAGAGGAACTGGCAACCTTGTGGTTGAGAGCCCACTGGCCCATGTGGGAATCGAACCGGCAGCCTTCGTTCGGCGTTAGGAGCATGGAGCGCCAACCGCCTGAGCCACTGGACCGGCCCCTCATCTTGTTTTTATAAATTTCTGTCTACACTCACACACACACACACACACACACACACACACACACATCCAGTATTCAATGTCAGTTCATTTCTTATTGAATAAACTGTCTATAATCACTTTTCCACCCGGAAATATTTCTTAGGATTTTCTGAAGTAAGTGTATGATGGTGTCATACCCCTTTAGTTTCGTATGTTTAAACTATCATTTCACTTTAAATGTTTCAAAGATATTTTTAATCTATATTTATCTATACATCTATATTTCTGGACTGACTGTTATTTTTTTAATCACCATATTGAAAATAATGTTCTAACTTCTATCAACAGGTCACAAGTCAGTCTATTTCTTTTTTGTAATATAATCTGTTTTCATTTTGTCTACTTTTAAAATTTTTTTCTTTGGCCATCAGTATTTTCATCTTGGTAGTTGAGATGTGGATTTCTTTTTATTTACCCTGCTTGGAGTATGTTAGAGTCCTGAACCTGTGGATTGGGCTTTTCACCAAATCTGGAAGATTTGTAGCCATTATCTGTTTTAAAATTGCCTCTACTTCATTATTTCTTTTCTTCTCCATAGCCTATTGAAGTTCATTAAGCTTTCTCACTCCCCCATGTCTATTTAAACACTGCTTTCATATTCTTTTTATCTCTTTGTATTGTATTCTGGATAATTTAATTAGGTTTACTTCTACTTCACCGATTCTTTTCTCATTTTGACTTGCTGTGTTTGGTAAACCCATCCATGGAGTTTTACATTTCATGTATACTTAATTTTTTTTAAATTAAGGTATAATTGACATATACAAAGTGGTATGTATTTAATATATACAACTTGATGGGTTTGGGATAAGTACGTATGTACCCATGATATCATCACCATCGTGAAGGCTACAAACATATCATCCATCACCTACCAAAGTTTCCTCCTGTCCCCTTTATTATAATTTCTGTGTGTGTGTGTATGTGTGTGTATGCTAAGAACACTTAATATAAGATCTATCGTCTTTGCAAGTTTTAAGTATACGATACAGTGTTCGTTTATGTTTTTTATTTCTAGAAGTTCTCTTTGGTTTTTATTCAAATCTCCTTACTCTTTGATATTCTTTTCTTTCTTATTCATATTTACAGATTCTTTAGACATAAGAGAGCAAGAAAATGTAAAATACCCAGGAGCACACACATTAGGCCATCTGGCGCCATATTTATTGGGGGAAGCTCACAGAAACAGGATTCCATATAGATGTGCTCAGCCCCCCTTCTTGACCATTGTATTACGAGATATGCTCAGGGATCCAAAATGGAAGGTTGTAAGGCACCTGGAGGAAGAGTATGGATCTACAGCTATAGAATGTTTAAGCTGCAAGATTGGGGTAATAGCATTCCTTTTCTAACATAATAAACGAATGGAGCTCAAACCTTTGTTATAGCACTATGATGTAATAAAACCTTGGCCCCCACCTCTGTTCTTCCACCTCACTCTTCTGGATTGTGGGGGGGAACCAGCAACTCCCTTAGCATGACCAGAATCCTGATGTCCTAGTCTTGTGGTTGCAGCTCACTAGCAGACCATTGGCTTGATTTGTTGCGTCAGTACTCTAGGATTGCTTCCGAAAAGCTCTCAGCTGTAGAAGGAATCCATGGAGCTTTGCAGAAAGCCAGCCTTCAGGTAATCAATCCTAGACAAGAGGATTTCTTATTTTTCAGTCATTTTAACATACTAACTGCATATCATTCTTCCTAAGATAAACATTTTTTCTCCCACATGGCGGCATCTCTGAACGCAGCCTTATGTTTGTAATTGTCAGTATTGTTTTTTTTTTCTTCTTCTTTGTGTTAAATAAAATAATGGTGCATTTTAAAATTGATGGCTTTTTAGATTTGATAAAGTACTGGAGTTTATATTGTGTTTCAGGTAATTCCTATTTATGAAGTCTTTGTGCATCTAATTTTGGCATCTTTTTTTTCCCACTGTGGGCTCTCTCATGGCGCTTTGTTTACTTGTATATTTTTTGATGATGAACTCTGAGCTCGTACTGCTTGGAACTTTTCTGTGTGAATACTTGGATGCCTGGGTGGCATAATCTGCATTTGCTTCATTTGCTTGAGGGACAATGTAAAAGCAAGGAGAACTTTAAGTTTCAACTCAAAGTTTTTTTTTTTTTTTTCAAGAAGTAGTGGTATGAATTAAAGCTACAAAACCTTTTGCTAGCTATTTGCGATTATAAATTCTCAAGGGAGATTTATTTCCCCTTACACAATGCCAAAGTCTAAGTCTGTTAAATTTCCTTACAGTGACTTACAGTGAGGGCATAAATAACCCTTTAGAACCTAGCTTTATGCAACGGGAGGGTCTCATACTGACCCCCCCCCCCCCATCTTGGGTGGTCACTAGACCCTTTTTTTAAATTCTCTAGAAAGTTCTACTGCTGCCTTGCTTAGCAAATGCTTTTGTAGTCCTCTTACCTCTTTGGTGTCCCACTTTCATCAGAAATTTGGTCTCTGAGAAGTTCTTACTCAGCTCCTCAATGTATTTGCAAACTGGATTTTAAAACTATTGTATCTAGCAATTTTGTTTTTCCATGGGAAGCTCCAATTGCAACACTACAGAACAAAAAATTCACCTCTATCTATCCCTAAGTACAGATATAATGTGGACCGAGCCCTGTGCTGCTTTATATGACAACTTAGTGGCTTTTGAACCTCAGTTTCATGTCTTAACAATATCATCTTGGAAATCCCACTTGCAGTCAGGAAACGAATCTGCACCACATGCTCTAGTGGGTCACAGGAACTTCAGGGTCACGTCTGTCCTGTTGCCATTTAACACATTCCTTGTTTCCATATTCACCTTCCTACAGGTTGTTAAATGACGGTGGTGATGTAAAGATGTCTAGGCCACACAGAGTAAATATCTCTTTGCCAGTGAAACTTTTTTATTTTTGGAATAAGGTAACTGACCCACAGGAAACATTGTCTTTTAAAAATTAATTTTAGATTACATACATATTTTTGTTTAAGATAAGAATGACAGCTTGATCAATAAAGTATACAGTATCAAGCTAGAATTCTGTAGGGAAAAGTAGAATGAGACTATGAGTAGAAAAAAATGAATTGCAAAGTTTCCAACTGTTAAAGGAGAGCTTGTTTGGGTGCTTTTTAAATAGCTTTATTGGGATATACGTCAATTCACATATTATGCAATTCCACTTTTAATTTTTAATTTTCCTTTTTTTAAATACATTGTGTTTATGTATGTTTGAGAAAAGTTTCTGAGTCTGTCATACACTCTATAAATGGAAGTTCCTGTAAAGATTAAATGAAAATTTAGTTTTCTCCCAAATTCCAGACCACCTCTCACTATCATGAAGCTTTGCTTTGGTTTTTACTCATATTATTTTTGCCCTTAGTTTTGCTGACTCTATTTATCTGTGGGGTGAGTTTTTTTAATTACATCTAGATTTATTAAGATTTACTAGTTTAATTTTGGGGCCATTTAATTAGAAAGGAAAAAACAAATTCATGAGGAATGTAGTTTTTTATAACAGATGGAAGCTCTTCTCTCCCTATGCTGAATCTAGGTTTTTTCTGATGTTATTATATTTACTGACCAGTTACTTCTCTGTTGGCTGCTCATTTTCATTTCTTCTTAATTTATTAATGTATAGTTTAATAACTTTAGCATTAGGAATGAAATAGCAAATTAATAATGAAATGAGTTTTATAACAGATAAAAGATATGTTTCTTTCACTCTTTAGGCTTTAAAAATATTTAGCTTTTTTGAATAGCTAAAGGGTATTCAGAAGTTGATATGAAAGGTACAACAGTGCATTCAGTGAAAAATGAGTCTACCTGTTCTTATTCTACCCATTTATTTCTATAGAATTGACCACTGTTATCATGTCATGGGTTGTGGGACAGATTTAAATATTCATGAAATCATTTTGTCATACTCTGTTTCTTAGACTCAGTTGCTTTTAAATGATTGCCCCTTTTTTGTTCTGTTTCAGCATTTTAATGGTCATAGTCCACTGCCTTATGGTGTCCTTTGTTTTCAATAACAGATAATCAGACCTGTATTGTCGTTGCCCTGTATTTAATGTGTTATTTTCTTCCAGGTGTAGTTTTCTTTGCATCATACTATACTGAGTTTGCTGAGAATTCCTTTAATCTTAGATTTATGTCTTTTTACAAAATTTGGGAATATTTTGGTCATTATTTCTTTAAGATATATATATCTATCTATCTTAAGATATATATATCTATGTAATATTCCAGAGGAAGAAGAGAAAGAATAGAAATATACGTATTATTTCTATTCTTTCTCTTCTTCCTCCGGTATTTCAATTATATGTATGTTAGAATGTTTGATTTTTCCATGTTATCACTGAGATATTGTTCATTTCACAAATATTGTTCTTGCTTCTTTGGATTAGATAATTTCTTTTGATTTATCTTCAAGTTTACCCACACTCTCCAATATGCTGTTAAGTTCATCCAGTGAATTTTTATTTTAGATGTATTTTTAGTTGTAGAATTTCCATTTAGTACTTTTTAATGTAATTTCTGTTTTATGCTGAGATTTCCTGTTTGTTCATTCATTATGAACATATTTTCCTAGCATAGTTGCAATAATTGCTTCAAAATTCTTGTCTCCAAAAAACACCTAGGTGTTCAAAGATGACCTTTTGTCTTGAGTTTGGGTCACATTTTCCTGTTCTTCACATGTCCAGTGATTTTGGAATGTATCTTGGACATTGTTAGTCTTATGTTATAGAGATTCTGAATTATTTTATATTCCTCTGAGGAGTGTTGATTTTTTTTTTTTTTTCATTTTAGTTAACTTGGCTGAAGTCAAACTTCCACACTGTCTATTCTGCTAGGATAGCAACTGAAATCTCTGTTCAGATCTTAAAGCCATAATGGGGCTATTTGGAGGTCTGCTTTTCACATGGATACTGGCAATCAGCCAGAGACTTGGGGAGAGGTTATATGGAGAATTTGGGACCGTTTTTTGTGGGTCTCTTCTTTATGGGATTCTCCCTCACTTTGTAGCTACCATGGTTGCCCTAGATTCTATTATTCAGATTCTCAGGCTAGTAAGACTAAGAGTTTCTATCAGAGTCTTAGCTGCCCTGCAGAGTGGAGCTGACTTTGCCCTCCCCTCAGATGAATAGCCATAAAACAATGGGAAAAACATAAAACATAAAAAAATAGTACTCTTCCCTTTTTCAGAATATCCCCTTCGCTTTCTGCCTACTTTTGATTTCTCTCTAGTGCCTTCAGGGAGCTATGTATTTTTGATATTTCATACAAAGTATTTTTTGTGGGAAGTTAGGTTCAATACACTATACTCCACCATTATTACAACCAGAACCTTCCTGTACTTGTTGTTTTGACATTTTTACTTACAGCATGCATAATAACTAAGAAAGCCGTGTTTATTTTGAGTGCTTTAATTTATTGCAGTGATCTGCATTGTATTATAGAGTATTTTTGTGTGTTAAGTGCCTGTCTTTGCTTAATCATAAATCACTTGCAAGTTCAACATACAAGTTGCCTAACTGATGAGTAATTATTGGGCCATTAGTTTATAATGAAGTGTACAGCCTTCCATTTGTGGAAGGAATTATAAATCCCAATATGACAAAACTTGAAGAATCCCATAACAATTACTGGATGATTATGCTGCTATCAAGTTGGAAGTGAGCATTGAAGGATATTACTATTTCATATCTAATATGAAGCATGTAAAGTAAATAACATAATTGTTGACTCTTTAAACACTTAGAAATTGTAAATTTACTTAATTTTTATGCAAGAACACAGGCGTGTTAAACTTGGACATAAATAAAGCTATTCCTGTTAGTAAATATGGAGAAAATATATATTTTCAATGGACTGACCATTGGTAAACAAACCGTGACAGGGCTGGCCACTAACTCATTATTCTAGGCGAGTTCCACAGGCCCTACTTGTTTCAGACCTGGTAGATCTCAAGCCATCCTCAGAAAATTCGTTAGGCCAAGGAGATAGTTTTTGAAACTTTTCCCTGGTCTAGGACAGTTCTCTTTAAACATTTTGGTTAACATGCCCTCTCAATTGATTTTTGAAAAAAACCTGGGGATGCCTCTATATTTAGGTTGGCAGCTAAAAATTGCATCGTAAGTTTGCAGTAGTTACAAAGACCGTGATCTCCCATATATTATATATGTTAACAGTTTAAAACAAAATTGTCATATCCCTGTTTTATACACGTCCAATGGAATATAAATGAAAAAAATGATTTGTTACCTACTATCACCCATTTTAAAAATATATCTTTAAGCTTCTCTCTTATCACTCGGAGTTGTACATTATTCTTTTCCACTTTGAACTTCTAGTTCCATTTCATTTGGCTTATATTATAGAATCTCATTCTATGTAATACAGTTTTATGTTTTTATTAATCACTTTATCATTTCTTTTCAATGAAAACTGCAAATAAATTAATATGAGTTTTAAATTTCCCATGTCCTTAGGCTCTAAGTATTAAACTTTCTTCTGGATTAGTTATGAATATAATTATTATTAATGTGCCATTTATCAAAATAGTATTACTATTTTAAATATGTATTGAAGCAGCACAGACTCTGGAGCCTGAATGCCTGAATTCCAATCCTAGTTGTAATTCTCGTGTTCTGTAGCTTCAGTTGCCTTATCTGTAAAATGGGGGTTAAGAATACTATTAATCTAATATGAATCTTATGAGGGTTAAGTGAGTTAATACATATTGAGTGCTTAGAATAGTTTCTAACCCATAATAAATGCTATATAATAAATGCTTTATTATGCTGTTCATAGTTATTAAACATGAAAAGTAAAGCGTTATTGGAAATGCATCTCTTAATGAGATAGAGTTATCTTTTTAATTTTTTTACAATTAATTCATGTTTAAATGATGAATATTATTTTTTGCTGGAATGAATCTGGGTTCAGCATCATAGCTATCCCAATTTTTCATTTATATGCTGAGAATGAGAAAACTTTTTATATAAATGCATCCATGAAAATGAAAGTAGTCTTAGTATAATAAAGTTTCTTAATTCTTTGAACTTCTTTCGGATTATAGGCCAAAAAATCACTTACTGATCTTCCATCAAGTATCATTTTAAATGATCTTTCAGTGGATGACTCCATTAGACTCAATTTTATAGAAAGCATTTGATTGGAAACCCCCCCTTTCACTTGCAAAATGCTTTTTCTCCAGTCTTCCTGTTTGTTTGTTTTTTACAACACAGATACCAACATTTCTAATTATATTTTAGTTGTGTGCCCTGAGAAAATATACCATTCAAACAGTGCACTATTGTAAACAAGATAGGGATACGAAATATTTCTTTACAAAGAGGGAGTCAGGACTAATATGAAAGGGAAGGTGGAAACGGAACTAGAAGTGGCATCTGCATTGCACTCCTTCTGAAGTCTTTGTGTACCCAGGTACATGTATCCCAGTTTAAAGATCATGGTTCTCAGGCCCATCCTTTTTCCCTGGGCAGTATGAATCAGGAACATATGCCCAGCATCTGCCAGCTCGCATTTTCTCTTCTGGCCCTGGATGGTATATGAGCTTGGGAGAGAGCAGGTCAGTTCTTAGACTGCGCTCCACAGATCATGGGAGGCTCCAGACCCTTTTACAAAACTATTCTTATAATAATACAAACACATTATTTACCCTTTTTACTGTGTTGAATTTGCGCTGACAATGCAAAGGCAGTGGCACCAAACCATATTAATAGTCAGTGTATATCCTGCCACACACCTGCAGTTCTAAAAAAATTCCATGTTTACTTAAGAATGTCCTTGTTGAAGTAGTAAAAAAAATATTTTTGTATTAAACCCCAATAGTTGAGTATATCTCTTTTAAATATGCTATGTGATGAAATTGGCAATATGCACAAAGCACTTCTACCAGAAGTCTTGCACACCAAAGAACGTCTTGAGAAATACTAGTATGATTATTTGACTGGCAAGTCATACTAGCCACATTTTTTTTTAATGAAACATCACCATTAGTAGATTTATTGATGAAGATTTATTCAGACTTGTGTTTTTAATAGGTGTTTTCTCCAGAATGACCAATGAGCCCGATACTTCAAGGGAAACAACTGACAGTATTTATTACTAGAGCTAAAATTCAAGTTCTCAAGCAGATATTAGAATTCTGGAAGTCTCTTAACTACTATTGTGAGCTTGATGACTTCCCAACACCAAAAGACTTTTGGTGAGATTGGTGATAATATTAGCAAATATGGTTTTCAAAATATTGTGTAATGAAATGTGTGGACATTTTGAAATTTTGTGTAATGTAGTGACCTAATATTTTTCATATGACCAATGTATGATGTTACAAAACCATGCATTGATGGATTAGTCAAGTTTCTCCAGAATAGGGTTTCCAGGCGGGAATTCCCGCCCGTTCTCAGGCATTTTTTCCACTTTCCCTTTCCCGAATCCTGAGATATAAATTGTTTTCTGTTCTCCACAATGAATCGTTTCCACAAAGTGACGGCCAATACTACCAATCACCTGGGTCCAAGGAGGCTATTTTCCTGATTTCCCGACCTACTTTTCTAGGGATTCGGGAACGGGAAAGTGGAAAAAATTCCTGAGAACGGGGGGGAATTCCCGCTTGGAAACCCTACTCCAGAGAACTGAACATTAGGAGATACATATATTTAAGGCCTTTAACTGATTGGATGAGGCCAACCCACCTTATGGAGGATAATCTGCTTTACTCAACATCTACTGCGTTAAGTATTAATCACACCTAAAAAAATACCTTTATAGCAACAATTAGACTGAAGTTGGACCAAGTAACTGGAAATTGTGGCCTCACCAAGTTGACACATAAAAATAACCATAACAATAGGTAAAAGATTTATTCAAAGTTTAAGATAGGCCTGTGGATTCCACATTGCAACTAAGCTTTAAGAAACTATCAGTTGTTGAGTGATGTATTATCAAAGAAGGATATCCATAATTATCTGAAAAAATATTAAAACACTCCCGCTTTTTCCCACTACATCTTAGCAAGCGCAGATTTTCTTCCCATACTTTCACCAAAACAACACATAGCAGCAGGTTAAATGTAGAAGGAGATATGGGAATTTAGTTTCTATTCTCTTCTATTGAGGCAGATATTTAAAGAGATTTGCAAAAATGTTTTTAAAAATTATTTTCACTAATTTTTTGGGGGGGTTAGAAAATATACAATTTTAAATAAATTATATTAATAGGCAATGAGTCTATTGTTATTTCTAATGAATTAAATAAAATCTTTCTCTTTTTTAGACATAGTACTCATGAAACTTTTTTGATTTCTTCAGTAATTTTTTGAATGAATGGAGTCCTTATACAAGAAAATTGTTTGATAATTGCTACTTTTAACAAAAAGGAGGCAATAGGTTGAGAAAAGAATAATTCTTATTAAAACAACACATATACCACATATACCGTGTTTCCCTGAAAATAAGACCTAACTGAACCTTATTCTAATATGTCTTTTGGAGCAAAAATTAATATAAGACCTGGTATTATGTTATATTATATTATGTTATATTATATTATATCCAGTCTTATTTTAATGTAATATAAGACCAGGTCTTATATTAATTTTTGCTCCAAAAGATGCATTAGAGCTGATGGTCTGGCTAGGTCTTATTTTTGGGGAAACACGGTAGTGATGTGTATTTATGTAAAAGTGGCACGCATACCCCACAGAGTGTTGGCGGTGGTCCACCTGCTGTAAGATGAATGGTTGAAGTGAGCAGGCTGGTGAATTGGAGGATTCTCTTCCATGTAGGATTTGTGTGAGAGGAAATCCCTGTTCTGTTGGAGAGTAGTGACCTCTCATGAAAAAGCCTCCCAGACACAAGCCAGCTGAAACAGGGCTGCTTTGTAAAGTGCCTCTGAGAGCATTTGGCCGAGCGCATGCACAACTCCAGCAGCTCTTTAAAGTTCTGCTTCCAGGCCCTGGATCATTGAATATCTCCCTTGGCTGCTGCAACTATTCAATCCTCCTCACTTCATTATAGCAATATTAGAAATATGGTGCCATTTGCGGTTTACAGCGTGCATTAAACCAGTGACACCAATATCCTAGTTCAGTGTCCTTAACTTTTGGGATTAGAACATAGAGGATAATGTATCAATATGTTTAGGAGGGAAGGAAATCACAGTGCTCATGCATATTTGGAACCCATAGAAACCCATTTTATTTTAATAATTCTTATGTCCTCCCTTTCCAAATCATTGGGTAAAACTAGTCCCTGTGTACATGCTTTCTCTTCTTACCGTGTATAATTTTTAACTTTTATGTTTTCTTCTCTAAAAATGGTCTTTGAAGGATTCAGGTAGGTTCTGCCAAGGGCACGTGAAGTCCAGGTTGATGGCACACATTGGCCATCAGCATCATTTGGTTTCTCAGCCATGTGGTTCCTGAGACATCCCTGAAATAGGAGTGTGGTTCCGATGGCTACAGGGAAAGAGCAGCCGCAGATTAATTGACATGCAGTGGGGAGCAGAGCTGCCACAGTGACTTACAAGGGATCTGCTGTGTCCTAACAGACCTAATGATTTTCTGTAGAAGCCCAGTAAGGTGGTGCAGCTGCGTTTGGAGGAGCTCAGATGGGAAGCCAGTTAGCAGCGGCAGCGGCTTGATTAAAGGACACTGTTCAGTAGAACCGAGGGAAACAAATGAGAACACAGAAAAAGACTCTAACTGCTGTTTGTTTGAGTAGAGCTAGAGAGACATATCACGCCAATGAGTGTAATGAGGTGCAGCAGTGTGGCAACAGCCTGTCTTTGGCTGATCAAATCCCTTTGTCAGCTCCTCTCTTAGCAGTGGTTCAAGGTGTTTTGCCCTCCTGCTGTAGATTGTCCCTTCTCTGTAATGACAAGGAGACTCATTCTACAGTGAGGGAGCCCTTTAGGGTTCTAGTGTGCTTTGTCTCCACTCAGTAAAGAAGAAGAAGACACATTAGTAAAGATATTTTTTACAACATGTAAATATAAAGGCATTGTGAAATTTTTAAACATATTTTGGAAGGCAGATGTGTATCTGGCAAAGAGTTAGCCAGTTGTAATTGGCTCTGTTACGAAATGGCAATTAATTCCTTCAAAGGAAAGAAGGGCAGAGAAAGGGTGGGCAGGCTCAGGGAAGTGGGGATTTTCTCTGATTTCTCTTGCAGTTTTCTATCTTTCTTTTGAAAATCGGTGACATTTTTCATTCACAGTTTTTCCTTTGAATGTACTTGTATTTTAAAAAGGAGAACATGGACATTTTTGATTCTTTTCTTTCTTCTCTGTGTCTAATGTAGGAATATTTTCTCCTTTTTTCCTTTTCATTCTCATGCCTACATTATTTTCTTTTTTCACATGCTAGGTATTGCATTAAAGCTCTTTTACATGGATTCTAGATTTATGTTCGGGCTTGTATTGTGTGAGTTTCTAACATGGAAAATATCTTGTCTTCAGAATGTATTCGCAAACCCAAGTTTTCCAAAGGACCTACCAGTCTGAGTACACTAGAGCTCTGTTTGGAAATGTGCAATGTGGTGCTGTCCTGAAGTGGGCATTATGGGTAAAATACATTTACATTTCTCCTTATTCAGGTTCCTTATTCAGGGCTTTAGAGGGTCCCACTGCAACTGTCTGCAACATTGGTTTGTTTTCAGATTTTTAGAGGGACTCAGCGGTTAGGAACAACTTTTGGTGGTTTTTGGTGATCTCTGAAGTATCTTCCAATCAAAGTCTTTGTTCCTATGACTTTCACTGCTTATCATAACTGGATTTTCTCTGTGCCTTTCATAATCATTTATTTAGTAAATAAAGTGCACTAAGTTTTTGATAGCTGTCTTCATTTTAATTTCTCACTCCTTAACTGTATTAATTCATCCTCTCATTTATGAAATCCTTAAGTGTAAGCATGATAGGAAAGCAAAAGCCAGGTCTCCTCAGAGTAAATGAGGTCACCTCATTATATAGTCATTATACAATACATTTTAACTGCTATCCCATTTTATGGTTATGTATTTGTGTGATGTTTTCCTCAGGAAACTGGGGTCAGGAGGTCAGGATCTATATCTGTTTTCCTCTCTGATATATGCCACAGTGCTGGGCACTGTCTGACAGATAAAGAATCTGGAGCAATGTTTGTTGAATGAAGACATCTTTGTGTGTCCTCAGAGTGCCCATATCTTAACAGGAATTCATTTCATACCTGTCGTGAATAAGTAATCACCAGGCATGTGAGTGCTTGACTTGGTTTTGTGTGCTGTGGAGCTAGAAACAGAAAATACATCATGATCCCCAACCTCAGGGAGATCATAGTACGGCAGAGGAGGAGAGAGGACCTGATCTGAAACCATTCAGGTTTTAAGTGGGGTGAAAAATAGGGAGGGGAGTATGCAGCAAACAAGGAAGGTTTGTCCGTGGAAATGAGACTCATGGAGGATGTGAGGCACAGGACAGTTACAGAGAGAACACTTCAGGGCCAGATGAAGAATTGGTTCAGCAAGACCGGTGGAAAGGCCATTTGGTACAGAGGCCAACGTAGGGATAACGTAAGAGTCCGCAGTTTTCTGAGTTGCAGTGTTGTCTTCCTTCCATCACCTCTCTTAAAATCAGGGCTTGTGTGAAGATGGGCTAGTGAGTGGCTCTTGGTGATTTGTGTTGGGGAAGAGGTTTTCAAGAAAGAGAAAGGGAAGTGCTGGGAAGAATAGTAGCCCTCTGAGCACAGGATGCCGGGAGCTAGACAGTAGAGAAGGAAGAGATGATGTATGTGTATGTGTGTGTGTGTGTGTGTGTGTGTGTGTGTACGTGTGTGTATGTGTGTGTACGTGTGTGTGTGTGTCACTGGGAATGGGGAGAAGGGGGATGAAGATAGTACAAGGCAAGATTCTGAAAGAAATTGTACATAGTAGCTAAGAAAGTTCTTTTCTAGAAGGAAATGCAGAATATCTGTCAGGCACTTCATGAGGACCACAGTAGTATTTGCTGGGGCAGAAGCATTACCACAGACATGTACACAGGGGTTGGGTGGCCTGCAGATGAAGAGGGTCCTGCAGTGTGGTTCTAAAACCAAGACAATCCCTAACATATTCCCAAGCCACCTCTCAATATCCACAAAGTAAAGAGTAACGGATTCTGTGGGGAGTTAATCTGCCTAGTAATTGTTTGCTCCCAGGTCTGTTTGTTCCCATAGGACCCAAGGCCTGCAGGCTGAACTATTTCTCTTCATTAGGATCTGAATACTGTTGACTTCTTCTTGTATCACTCTAACTCCCATATTTTCCACATACAGTGAAATATCGTTTTTCATTGGCTTTTTTCAATCCTCTTTCTCCACTGTTTCCTCCTCATGACAGCTGTTTTTTGGATGCATACACATGCGTCGTCATCAACAACATGGCGTAGAAAGAGAAATCTCAGCATGGAAACTAAAGTTTACCGAAAATAGCCACAGGGAATGTCTTTGACTAGCCATACAGTGTAAAAAACATTATTGTTATGGATGTCTGTTCCCAAGTGGTTTGACATTCTTGGAGCTGATGTTCCAGATGAAAGCATCTGCTCCAAACTCCATTTAAGTATTTCCAGAATCTCCTCTTCACATCATCACATTTCAATGAGGAAGCCAACGTGTAGACAGAAGTAATTACTTCAGACTAAACCCTGATGCTAATGGTGCCACCTCATTAGCATTGTGACTCATTCAGGAGCCAACATATACTTTTCATTACTTTAGAGCAGAGATCAAGTGAGTATGCAGTGGTTGGGCAGAAGGAAAACACAATTTCTTTATGTCTCAATATACAGGGAGTAGAGAAGGGGATTGTATTACTTTTGCTCTTGTCTCTTCCTTTAATGTTCCTGTCTGCTCGAGGTCTTGGGAAATGCACACCTCGCTCTCCATCTAAACCTTTCTCTTTCTGCAGGGCCCAGGTCAGATTTCACCATCTCTATAAAGCTCTGCTGTGTACCTCATTGCTTCTTTCTCTGAGTGCTGGTAGCGTTATTGTTTGGGCACCATATACTGACGTAATGTGGGGTGTTATAAAATTCTGTACCCCTCTTTGAGCTCAACATCCCTAGTAGATTGATATTCTTTCTTGGAAGCACAGGGAGAATTGTGGGAAACAGACCCTAGGCCCCAGGGAAACCAGTGAAGATGGAAGATGAGATACATTACAATCAGTATTACAGCTTTCCTATATGTAGCTTTTTATAGCTAATAAGGTGCTTTTGCCCTGGCCCAAAGAAGACAAATATTGGGAATTAGATGCATCAGTCATGTAAGATGGAAAGCCCATTAATCTTTGAGATCACCCTGCACGTCCTGAGGTTTCTCTAGAGCAGGCTAGACCTAGCAACCAATGACTAGAGAAGAGTTCCCTGATCTTGACCAGTGGACCAGCTGTAGACTTTTGGGATTTGAAGACACCTTGGTAATAATGGAGTTGACCCCTCTCACAGCAATCTCTCCAGCAGGGTACTGCTTACCTGTGTTTGGCCTCTGCTCTGAGTGCCAAGCAACCATGTGTTCAGTGCTTCCTGAGGTTGCACATTCCTCTGTCTGGGTGAGGAAAACTCTTCTGACGCTTCTTCCACCAATAGTCCTGCAGGAATTCGCAGGCAGCATTTTCTCCTCCTAAGTCTTTTCTCTTCCAGAATAAACACCTTCACATTCTTTAGCTTTTCTCTATATATGCCACAGTTTTAAGATTTCTAATTATTCTGGCTGCTCTTCCTTAGATAGGCTGTAATTAATCAGTCTCTATGAAAGTGAGATGCCCAGAGTTGAATTCTACTCCAAAAGGAGTAGAAATTGTTCTTCCCTCCTTGTGGATTAGGGGTCTGTTTATGCAGCTATAGGGTAGTAAAAATAATTTTCCTTTACTCTTCTGAGTTCTTGGTTGAGACCCTTGTAATAAAAGACAGACTAACAAGAAAAAAACAAAGGAAGTTTATTAATATGTACATGTCATGTGTTCATGGGAGATACCCAGGGGAAAATGAGTAGGTCAGGTGGTTGCTTAGAACTCTCGTTTATATAGCATCTTCAACAAAGAACAGTAAATTTATAGTACAAAGAAAAGCAGTTTTAGGCTTTCACGGGTGGCAAACCATGAGAAGGCAATATATGAGAGGAAACTAATGATAGATAAAAGCCAGTGAGTAAAGTTTGTTATTTGGATTCCACTGGTGCTTCTCCAGGGTGATTGGGTCTAAAGCTGTCTCCGGTGATTAAACCTTTGTCCTTCCTGGTAGAGAGGGGACGAAGGACACCTTTGAAAATTTATGTCCTGCTTTTAGGCAAATTATGGGAGGTCAGGGAGCTTTCCTTGCATCTGCTTCTTCTCACTTGTCTTCAGCTCAAAATAATCCTCATGCCACCATGGCCTAGTGTCAAGTCTGGCATGGCAGACAGATCACTCTTGGATCATAGTAAATGTACTGTTAGCAACACCCCAACCCAAGATCTTATATTCCTGTTAAACTTCATTTTTCTCCACTTCTGCCCTCCACCTATGAAGTTATAGTCTTAAATTCAGATACTAAAAAAAAAAAAAAATCATCCAATTAAATTTCATTGTATTAGATTTGGCCTCTTGTTCTTGTCTGTTTGAAAGCTCTTTGAGTTTTGATTCTGTCAGTCATCATAGTAATTATTACTGTACCTTACCCCCAACTAGCAAAGTTGTACCATCTCGAAGAGCTGGGGATGTTGAAATTACCCAGGTAGGCTATTTCCTTGTGAAAAGATTTCATGTACCCATGTGCCTGAGAGTCATTCCTTTTCATTATGACTTTCTATCATTAATTGCCTTATTCATTTATTTATTGGACTTTCTAGGTGCCGGGTTTGAAATTGAGCTACTTTGGCTTCTGATGCCGCAAAACTGAACTTGGTATAACTTTCTATTATATTTTAATAAAACATATCAATATTTTCTCATCAAAGTGTCCTGGTATTCTATTATGAAAAGCAAGAATGAATTAACAAATATAAAATTGGTTTTTATAGATCAGTAAAATCTATAAAATTATCATTTTTAGTTGATATCAGATACAAATTACATTATTAACTCAACCGAAGTAAAGTCATAAGTCTTGGGAAAAAGTAATTGCAACCTCAAATTTAATGTTTCCCAAGAGGTGTTAGTGGCAGGAAGTATAAAAGGGTTTCAGAGAATATGTGCAAATTTATGAGTGACTAAACCATGAAAGTTTAAAGAGAAGCTCTACTAAAGGTAACCTTTAAGATTGACAGCCAGGAGCTTAAGACAACAATGGCAGGAAGGGGCTGGACTGGATCATTTCTAGTCCTTGTCAGAATAAGTTCCTGTAATTTTGTAGCTCTCATCGCCTCATTGTGGTTTTTGAGAGCAAAGAACACAGCTTAGAAATTGAGCAAAATCTAATGCACGTTAGCGACACCTTTAAAAAAACCAACCAGGTTCTCCATAAAATTATTTTAAATCAATAAAGAGAAGAGTTTACCCTATTTTGCAGTCTAAACCATACCCAGGTTTCTGACCCTAAATTCGATGCTGCTAACGCTAAACTGCTATAAGAATCTTTAAACCAATCATGGAACTTGGCAGTGAAATAAGTTGCTTTAAAAAACAATAGTAGTAACCCTCTCTTGATAATGATAAACCTCAGGCTTTATTTTGGGCTTAATCAAGGAAGCAAACATTCTTCCCTGGTGAAAGACGGTTTTCTAGGTAGAAACCTTAAACTAAAACACTGTTCTTCTGAGCACCTCATATGACTCTTTCATGCTTTCAAAAGGCGGTTTTCCTTATTTTGTTTTGCTCCTCCCACGTATTCATCCTCATACATTCCAGAGCACTGACTATTTGTTCAGTTTCTTTGTTTGTTTATTTAAAAAGGGCCACAGATCTTAGCAGCTTGGTATGATTTTTGTTGGTGTTGATTTCAATGAACCAATCTTTAAGCATTGGAGGAAAATAACTCTTAAATGAGTGTTTACAGTAGGGTGTGGGAGACACACGCAAACAACTACCCAATGGTCCTTCCTTCTTAGTATTCATGAACTTGTGTAATCCCTTCTCCTAGGTGTGGGCTGGATTTAGTGACTCATTTTTGTGGAAAAGAGGTGATGGGATATCACTTCTGAGATTAGTTTACAAAAGCCGTACCTTCCATCTTGGGTGTTCTCTCTCACTCTCTGGTTCGCTTGCTCTGAGGGATGCCATCCACCTTACAGAGTGGCGCTGGTGGCAGGGAATGAGGGAAGCCTCCAGGGAATAGCCTGTGAGGATGTGGGGCCCAAGTCCAGCAGCCCAGGAGGAACTGAATTTGGCCAACACCCACAGGAGCGAGGTCGGGGCATCCTCCCCATCCAACCCATCAGGTAGACTGCAGCCCCTACCGGCAGCCTGCCTGCAGCCTCACGAGAGCCCTGCAGCCACAGGCACCCGCTGTGCCATACCCAGGTTTCTGACCCACAGCAGCTGTGAGATAGTCAATGTTTAGTGTCCACTGCTCGGTTTTGAATTAATTGGTTCTAGACACAAATCGATAACAAACGCAAATTGTTTAGTGGATTGTGCATGCCTGTGTTCTGGATATTACTGTCATCAGATGCCCAAGGCTTAGATGCCAAAAAAATGGTGCATAGGCAATTATCATACTAGAAAAATTATACTTCATCTTAGAAAAATAGGAAGAGTCTCTCTCATGGAAGTAGAAATAGCAAAAGTTTATTTATTAATCTGTTGTTGTATCTGGCTGGGTTCTTGGCACGTCTTTCTCCTTTGAAAACTCAAATTAACTTGCTTTCACCTTTTCTTGTTTCCTCAGACATGGATTACTCATTTTTATGTCAAAGATTAGTTAAAAATTAAATTGGAAATTCAGAGAAAGTCATAAAATCATGACTAACGATGAAAAAGACAGAATTGTATGTGAGCAAATACTTTCTAGCTATCGCACAATGGCTATGCAGGGACCTTGCTCTGCACAGCTGTTACCTGCCCTTCTGTATAATTCCATTAAAACAAAGAGTTTCCTTAGTCACAAACCTAGTTTCATCTCCCCTCCCTTCTGTTTTAAACACAATAGGGCATTCCTAATTTGAACATCTTGTGGGGTCCGTAATTAAAGATTCAACCTGTGCACAAAAACCCAGCGGATCCCCTCCCAGTCTTGATAGCAGATTTATAACCCCACCTATCAAAAAGTCAAAATTCTGTTTCCCATTCATCCTAATAAAGCAGCAGGAGTTTCCTGGAGGGAGTGCTGACAAGCCTAATTGTTCACAGTTGGAGAGTGTAGGGTTGGTTCCAGGGATGAGATTTTTAACCCTCTCCCTCCCCATTTCTCTCTTGACTTTACAGAGAGGAGCTGGGCTACAAGTATGGGTAACAGAAATATTCAGATTTTCAGGAGAGCAGAGATCTGTTCCATACTCTGGCAAGACTATGAGCTATTGACTTAGGTTTGATGATACACTGACAGTTAATATCAGAAGTCTGTGTTTCTGGCAAGAGTGGAAGTATGACTTTTTTTTTTTTTGAAGTGGATGATTAATCAAGTGAGACTCTGGAGCCCCTGCAGAACAAAGGCCTCTTTCTGGTGTTCTCTCAAGTTCTAACTTAGAAACAGGAGAACAAACAGGTACATCGAGGAGATGTGGTGGGACACATGCTAGATTGTTTGTAAAGGTGGTCACTTTAGACATTGTACCCCTTAAATATTAGAGAAGGCTTTACAGTCCCCCATCATCATCATCATCCTCATCCTCAGACACTCTAGCTGTGAGAGTGTGCCATGGTGGACACTAGGCAGGTGCTGTGTCAAATGCTAAGTGACTGTGGGACGAAGTGGAACCCAATTATTAATAGGACATTGCAGGAAGTGGAACCTGTACTCAGACTTGGGGCTACCTGACTGTGCTCTTGAGAATCTACCAGGCACTGTGTGAAGTTCAGGGAATAAATTGGTTATTAAAAAAAGAAAGAAAGAAAAAAACTAGTAAAGTCTCCTGCTCTAGTGTAACTTACAGCTCTAGTTTTTACAGTGAACTAAGATGAAAACTTTAAGTATACTCTGTATGTATTCATGGTTGTCAAAAACCCTTTTGTATCCTCTCATTTCATTTTTCTTTAAATAAGAATAATATTTCTTCTATGTCAGTTTAATAAGTTGTTAAGTTCTTTAAGTTTGTTTTAATGCAAATTAGAAATAAGAAAATGAAAAAAATAAATATTTACAAATAGATAATGTTCATTTGCACAAAATACCTTATCCATGTATTAAATTTTGCTGCTTTTCTTTTTATTATCCTACCCTACCTCAGCAAAACTTTATCTAAGCAGGCATGTTAGTAATCCTAGAAAAATATTAGCATATGTATTTGTAAAGCTGTAAAAATTAAAGCTATAGGTTGATAAAACACTGGTAAACCTGAAGTGCTCACCTTTTTTAATAAGAAAAGAAAACAGAGAAGCCAAAATTGTAGGCTTTAACGCCAATGGTTGTTAATTCTTAGGTTTATTTAAATCTTCCATCTTAATGTATGTTACAATATTTGGATCATGCAAATTCTGAAGAGGCCACATGCTCACCTTTGAAAAAAAATGAGGCAGAAGGTCTAAAAGAAATTTAATATTCACTGCCTTTTCATTTATATGTGTATCATAGGAAAATGTGTATAGTAGGAAGATCCAAGATCATTTGCAAGTAGTGACATGGTGTGGAATAATTGGGGGAGAAGGGGAGAGCCTTGGGCTGCTGGGGTTGCTTCAAGTCTTTGCAGACCAAAAGATTTCTTTTAATTTTATTTGGAGTTTCTTAGTTTACCTTTTGAAGTTTAGATGAAAAAGTATAGAAATGGATTTCGGTATTGGTATGATTTCCTAGTTCAAAGTTGAAGTAGTCAAGGTTGACTGTTTTTGTATTCCAGTCACATCCAGAAGTGAGGCTGAAAAGTCTGTTGGCCACTTCCATGTATTCTCATTTTAAAAACATTTAATAACACATTATTCTTTTGTTCTCTCCCTTCTTCCCAATGAAAGCAGTAGAACTCTGTACTCGTGAACTGCTGTGATTCAGATCTAGTTGTTTGAGACTGGTCACATCCTTTCCCCAAACACAAACTAATACACACGGAACAGACTGAGGTAATAGTGCTTCTGATACCGAAGGCTGTGATAAAATATCTAGGTAAAGAGCAAAATGTCTTTTTCTATTGTTTCAAAGTTAGTTAAAATACTTTATTCCAATTCAAGATGTATTCAAATATACCTCCTTTGGAAAAACACAATTGGAAAGTTACAGGAAGCATGGAAAATAACTGCTATCCATCAAAAGGAAAAAATTTGGAAAAATGTAAAAGCGTGGGGGAATAACATGCAGCTAGCTGGCTCACGCTTCAGGGAACTGTGTTTATTCAGTCATGGAAAAGGTTGCTTCCTCTTTTCCCATGAGGCTATAGTCAAGCCCATCACGAAATCTACCACCAGAATTTAGTTTGAAGACACAGGTAAATAAAAGAAACCATTTTCCTGGACAAAAGTAAATCAAGTAGGTGGCAAACCTGCTTTATTTTAATGTGGTTATTGTCAAGCTCTTTAAAATATTTTTGAATTAATCTTATGTAGTATATTGTGAGTTTGGTGGCTCTGCAAAAGATATGATCTCATTCAAATGTCTAGCACCTGTGAATATGACTTTATTTGCAAAAGTCATCTTTGCAGATATAACTGAGTTAAGGACCTGGAGATGACATCATCCTGGATTACCCAGGTAGGCCCCAAATCCAATGACAAGTGTCCTTATAAGAGACAGAAGAGGAAAAGGTGATGATGAGATTGGAGTGACAGAGCTTGGAGTGATGTGGTCACCAGCCGAGGAAGATAAGGAATGTCCATAGTCCCCAGAAGCCGGAAGATGCAAGGCAGGATTCTCCCCATTGATTTCAGGCCTTGGTCTCCAGAGGTGTGAGAGAATAAATTTCTGTGATTGAGCCAGCAAACTTGTGGCAATTTGTTATGGCAGCCACAGTAAACTGACACATGTAGGGTTCAACCAAAATCCAATTGAGTCTTACATGTTAGTTATGATACAAGTCATTGGGGATATCGCTTCTGCCTATAGGAAGCTCACACATGTACAGTGAGTCAGGTATGGGGTGGAACATTACAGTACAATGTGAAAAGATTGATTACTACAAAGGTATAGAGATGTATATAAACAGTGGCAACATGGAGAGAATACAAACATTTTTCTGAAAAATGCCAAAGTTAGGTCAGCTGCAAGCAATACTTGCTTTATAAATGAAAGCAGTTTTGTAAAATAAGCTATTTTAATACACTATTTTAATACGGTTGTTTGATACATTTATTACTACAGTTATGTACTGCTTAACAATGGAGATACGTTCTGAGAAATGCGTCATTAGGCGATCACAGAATTTACTTACACAAACCGAGGTGGCGTAGCCCACTACACACTAGGCTACCCAGCACAGCCTGTTGCTCCTAGGCTACAAGCCTGTGCTGCATGTTACGGTGCTACAGCCTGTTGCTCCTAGGCTACAAGCCTGTGCTGCATGTTACGGTGCTGTGCTGCAAAACAACACGAGATTAAATCAAGCATGAGAGAAAATGGTGCAATCAAGGGATGGGGTAAACATAAGATGTATGAGGCTGTGGCGTAACAAGGCATAGTATTTTACAGCAAAGTTCTTTTTTAAGTAGAAAGAGTAGACTCTAGAATAATGATAAAAAGTATAGTATAGTAAATACATAAACCAGTAACAGTCATATAGTATTATTATCAAGTATTATGTACCTTATGTAATTGTATGTGCTATACTTTTATTTGACTGGCATCACAGCAGGTTTGTTTACACCAGTGTCACCACCAACAGGTGGGTAATGCCTTTTGCTACGACATCAGGACAGCTGTGATGACACTAGACAGTGAGAGTTTTTCAGCTCCATTACAGTCTTATGGGACCACTATCATATATGCATGCAGTCTGTCATTGACTGAAATATTTTGTGGCACATGACTATAATATTAAAAAGGATGCAATCAATAGCCTAAAGGCTTGAATTTGATGAATTTTTAAGCTAGAATATTTACATGAAGGGGATATTTCCGTCTGTTCTGTAAATACTAAGAAAGCTGAAGTATAACATCTAACATGCTGTGAATCTGCCTGGGCAATTTTATACCTTTTTCAATCCAGGCTGTCAGATTTTTCTTTCCTGAATATATATGTCTAGTTTTACAATGGAATCCACTGAATAGATACTTGTCATACTAATATTTACCACTACTATATATAAATGGTATACTCAGAGTATTTTCAAGGCTTTCTCGAGGTATAATTTACATATTGTAAAATTTACCCATTTTAAGCATACATTACAATGCTTTTAAATAAATTTATAGAGTTGTGTAAACATTACAATTCAATTTTAGAACATTCTCACCACCCCAAAAAGACCCCTCACACTTATTTGCAATCAGTTCTAGCCCCCAATCCCAGCCCCAGGGAACCACTCACCCACTTTCTCTCTTTGTAGATTTACCCTTTCTAGACATTTCATTTAAATGTAATAATAACATAAGTAATCTTTTATATTGGACTTCTTTAACTTAGCATAATGTTTTTCAGGTTTACCCATGTAATAGCATATATCGTTATTTCATTTAATGTTATTGCCATATACTGTAGTATTCATTCTATTTTGTTTATCCATTTACCAGTTATTAGACTTTTGGATGGTTTCATTTAGGGCGATTATGAATAATCCTGCTATATACATTTGCATGCAAATGTTTGTATGGCTATCTGGTTTTAATTTTTTTAGAGGAGTGGATAAACACCTAGGAGAGAAATTGCTGGGTTTTGTAGTAAGTTCATGTTTTCATTTTTGCACAACCGTTTTCCACACTGACTATGCCAGTTTCCATTTTCCACCAGTAATGCTTTCAGGTTCCAGTTAGTCCACAACTTCGCTAATATCTCTTACTGTCTGTCTTTTGCTTATGGGCAGCCTAGTTGGTGTGAAGTGGTATCTCATTTTGATTAATGACAAATGCAGTTGACTGTATTGTTTAAGGTAATTGAGGTGCACTTTGGCTCTCAACTCCTGCCATTGGTCTCCAAGACTGGTATAGAACACACAATAGGGAGAGGAAACGGTGATAAGAGGAATTAGGGAGAAAAATGAAACCCAGAGGATGGTGAGGGAAAGATATGAGAATAATGTGGATGCATGATTATGGGAAAGAGAGGAGAAGGAAGAGCTTATGAGAAAGAAAAAGAAAAAAATGTGTCGTTTGGAAAGCCAAATCATACTGTAATGATATCACTGAAGATAAAAAAGAGCACATTAAGACCATTGGTAACAATTTGAATATTCTCTGTCGAGGGTAATGACCGTGTACACTGAGGTCATTCATTTAGATCAAAATGTACTCATGAACTGAGAGTACTTTTGAGTTATTACCCATTACACTTGTCTAATCTCTGCAAAACGTAGCACATTCTCATATATTCATAGCTTCTTTCTTTGATTTATTAAGGTCTTTGTGTTATGCTCTTTTCTTTAGTGATCTGCTGTCTTCTGGACATTACATCAGGTCTTCTATGGTCACTAGTATCCATCTGAACCGTGTGGCATTGAGTCTGAATAATCCCAGATTTCATGTCTTTTCTTTCTACTACGTAACACAGTTTCATCTCTGTGGCCCGCTCACTCTTGCACTTTTCCTGCCTCTCCCTTCTTCGTTATAGACCCATTTCAGGGGAGTAGGTTAATTGTTTTTTTGTACTTTTGGGCTCATGAGTTGTTAATATATAACTTAACACATAATCATAATGTCTTATGAAACCTTCTGAGACATTTCCTGTGTGAATGCCAATACCTGAATGATTGAGAATATTTCCTCAGTTTGTCTTTAGGTTTTGTCAGTTGGATAGTCATGGTAAAGAACCCAAAACAAAGTTTTTATCTTAAGCCAGTTATTTAATCCAGGTCTCAAGGGGCAGCATAAAGATTTTCCCAAAACGTAGTAAAATAAAATGTATATTCACATTTGAAAGACTTTCTTGAAAAACTCAAATAGGAAAACCCACATTCTCCTAAATGTTTAATTCTGTTTATCACCAAATTAATGTGTGTATAAATGAGCTGTGAAGATGAAGTATTCTGACTAGAGTGTTAATGTTTGTTTGTTTTTGTTTATTTGTTTATTTTGATGGCTTAGCTGGGTTTTATTGGTTTTCTATGACTAGAATTTTACTATATAGATCAGAGATTACATATATAAATGAGTGTTATATATTTTAAAATGAATGATCTTGGCTCTAAACTTATTACATCCATTTTGCAATCCCCCAGTCTTATTTTGGAATTTTCATCAGTGCCATTTTATGAACCAAATAAAAAAAACTGATCTCATTACTTTATTGTCACACCTCATATATAAGATGCAAAAGCAATATGCCTTAGTAATTGAGATTATAAATAAATTGCGATTCCTATCTCATATATTGCCTAGTGCTTGGTTTAGCCTGCTTTGAGATGCGAACACATTTTCCTTTTATCTCATCTCATAAGAAAAGCAATATGTTTAAAATAAAGAATGCACTGATTGCAGCCATTCCTCTGAGTCCATTACTCTCTTCACTAGGATTTCACACAAAGCCCTTTACCACCTATTGCCAAAAAATTTTTTTCTCTAAGAGGCTGTGAGATGAGTCAGTTTGCATTGTGATGAAAGTCACTTTGGCCAATTGTCTATGGGAAGGAGTGGATTCAAAAGATATCCATTCATTCCATCCTCGATTGGCTTACCAAACAGGGACGACAGTGATGTAATATGGATATGACTGCTGAGGCATGCGGTGTGGTTCAGGTGGACGATTTGGTTAAACATGCAGCCGTCTGTCCCATATAATCAACATCATTTTCAAGAACACTCAGTTGTTACCATGCAATAGAGATGTGAATCCAAGCAGGATAATCCCCCTTACTGTGACAATTAAGCAAGACATGGGTGAATGAGTGGATTCAGGAGAACAGGGATCTTCCACAAAGGACAGGAGGAGACAAATCATAGGAACACAGAAGAGGGCACATTTGCTCACTCATTCATCATAACAGTTCTGACGGTAATTAGTATTAATTTAAAAAAATCCAGACTTGCATTTTAAATGTAAAGTTTTGAATGTTCGGGGAAGTATTAAAAATCTCTGTGCCTCAGTCTTCTCATCTATGTGCCTTATAAAAGCTATAAAATTGAGAGAGTCGAGATAAAGTTCAGAATTCAGAACCAGCCATATTGTATATATTTTACTAGAAAGAAAGGTAAAAGTTCAGCTACTATATTAAAAGAAATGAAACAAAAAGTAGTGGATTAAGCAAGATGGTAGCTTATTTTTCGCTATTTAAATGAATTCTAGAGGTAGACAGCCTAAGGTTGGTATGATGGCTGTATAGACTTGTCTAATTCTCTTTGTTTTGTGAAATTTTTTCAACCCCTAGGTTCTTCCACCGCTAGGTTTTGGCCCTCACCTTTACAGTCTAAAATAGTTGGTAGCACTCTGGCCATTATATCCAAGTTCAAGGAGACAGGACACAAATAGGGTTCTCCAGTCTTTAAGATTTCTTAGTAGGCTCACCTGACATTTTTGCTTATATCTCATTAGTCACAGGCCACATATAGTCATAGGGAGGATGGGAAACGTTATCTTTTAGCTGGTCAGCAATGAGTTCAGCTAAAAACTGTGTGTCTGTTACTAAGAAAATGGGAAGAATGGATACTGGAGGGAAAGGCAGACTCTGTCATAAAATATAACTATTGTTTTCCTGTTTTTTTAACTTAGCAGTTTAGTCAAATTATTGAGTGTTAGTGTTCTCATCTATGAAGTGGGGGTGCTCCTAACCTCAAAGGGCTGTTATGAATAAGTAATAAAAGAGATAATACATACAAAACACCGACAGGTAGCTGCTATATCCCTTAACTGGGGTATTAGACTCTGCAAAGGCCCAGACTTGGAGCTTCCTGACGCTAAGGGACCACACTGCCTGGGCAGGAACATGCATATCTGAGACCTGGCTGGTCTGATGAAGCACCTGTACCTCACCTAACTGCCCCCATAGTGGCACAGCCAGCGTTAGGGCCTGGCATGTTGCCAGACTCTTTCCTAGCAGGGAGCAAATGTCCAGCAACCCATTTTTTTGGTTACCTAAGATTCAAGTTTCTTGGTAAAATCAGAAAGGCAGAGGGAGTTTCAAGAGTGTGATATGGAACTTCCAGTTCTTATGTATTTTGATAAATAAGGTATAGGTCATGACTTAGTCTTTGAGATGTTTATGCAGAGAGGAGGGAAGCAATGTGACACCTTTATAAATGTGCCGGTCAACCTTGACTTCATTAGAAAAAACTAACCATCATTAAATAATCCAGTCCCCATTGTTACACACTATGAAGCACATCGCGGAGAGTTGTCCAAGTGACAAGCAACATCATCTCAAATAAGCACCTGTAATTTGGGGTACCCTATCTGGTAATGTTTGACTAGGGGCTCATAGTTGACAGTTTATCTTCTTTGTTCCTGGCATATGTTCTTAGTTGGCAGTTTTCTCCTTATATTCCAGTTTCTCTGAAAAAAATCCCAAAGTGCATTGTTTGTATGCTTTATAACTCAGATTTTAAAATGTTTTATTTTGACAAACTTCAAATATTCAAAAACAGTACACTCCATATACACTTCATCCACATTTCTCAAACAAATGTTAATATTTTACCACATTTGCTTTATCACTTTATATCTATCTACCTACCTACCTACCTACCTATCTATCTGGTTTTTTGTTATTGTTTGTTTGTTTGTTCTTCTGAGCCAGTGGAAAGTTAGTTGAAGATCTGATGCCTTCCCCCCACCCCCAGATGTTTCAGTTTATCTTTCCTGAAAGCAAGGCGTTATGAACTGAACTGTGTCCCACTCCTCCCTACCCCCCAATTCATACATTGAAGTCCTACCTCCCCCAATGTGATAATATTTGCAGATAAGTCCGTTAAGGAAATAATTAAGATGAAATGAGGTCATAAGTATGAGACCTTAATCTGCTAGGACTGTTCTTATAAGAACAGGAAGAAACACGAGAGACACACAGGAACCAAGTGCACACAGGAAAGGTCATGGGAGCACCCAGTGAGAAGGCCGCTGCCCGCAAGTCAGAAATAGAGGCCTCTCCAGACACCAACCCTTTTGGCACTTTGATCATGGACTTCAAGCCTCAAGAACTGTGAGAAAATAAATTTCTATTGTTTAAGTCACCCAGTCAGTGGTATTTTGTTAGAGCAGCCCTAGCTGACTAAAACATAAGGTCATTCTTTTCCATACCACAGTACGATTATCAAAATCAGTAAATTAATATTAAAGCAATACTATTCTCTGGCTATAGACCTAATTCAAGTGTTATCAATTGTCCAAATGTCTTTTATCCCTAGATCGTGGGTTGCATTCACTTGCCGTGTTTCTTTAGAATAGTTCACCAGTCTTTCTTTCTCTTCATGACATTAACACTTTTTATAAGTGTAAGAGCAGTTATTCTGTAAAATGTTCCTTAGTTTGGGTTTGTCTAATATTTTGTGATCAGAGTCAGGTTATGTATTTTTGGCAGGAATACAACAGAAATGACGTGTCCTTCTCAGTGCATTATATCAAAAGGCATATGGTGTCAATTTGTCTCCATTACTGGTGATGTTAATGCTGATTATTTAATTAAAGTAGTATCTACCAGATTTACCACTGTGAAGCTACCTTTTCCCCTTTCGTACTTAATAAGTATATTGTGGGGATAAATTCTGAGACTATAAATATGCTACCACTCCCCAGTTTTAGAATCCACAAATGTTTTCTCGCTTGATTCACTTATTATTGTCATAGTTGCTAAATGGTGAATTTCTAATTCTATCATACCTGTACATTTATTTGTTGGTTTTCAACTGTTAGGAAGAGCTTTCCCTTTTCCCCCATTTATTTATTTATACAAAATAGACTAATATTTATTTAAATATGCTCTAATCCATATTTAAATTCTGATCATACCACATAAACTCTCCAAATTTGGTGAAAATATATCCCTTTGTTTCATGAGCAATAAGGAAAAACAACAACAACAAAAACTTCAATTAATTTATATAGAGATGAGATCGTCATAATGGGAATGGATTTTCTGGGTGATGAACAGGAGGAATCAAAATTAAATTCCTGAAAGTGAATGAGATAATTTAGTGATAATGTTTAATATGAAAATAAAATACGTTAATGAAAATAATGTCATATTGGGGTGGGTGGAAGAAAAAAGCCACAGAAGAGTTTCATAAAGGAGGAAAAATATTAAAAGGGAACTAGAGATGAAGGTTTTCAAAGAATCTAAGAGAGTAGTGATTTTCAAGAAATAAGCTTTGATAAACAACATGACATGTAGTCAAGATGTCCAGTAAGATACAGACTAAATGTGGGTTAGGGTGTTAGATTGTTTAGAGACCTTAGTAGAAGTTTTAGTTTAGTGACTTGAGCAGATGCTGGATTGAGGTTAATAAAAATTCATTATTGGTTGAGTGGTGAATGGATGATAATGGAGCTTTTAAAGCCAAGGAAAATGAACATCCCAGGCTCACGTTTTGTTTTTTTTAAACAACCCTACTACATAATAGTCAACAGTTTTAGATCATAATAAACACGAGGCCAATGAATAGAATGTTTACCTTCTTAGGTACTGTAGCCTACTTTGCTTATAATGGAGGAAACCCATTTAGAAAGTTTAAATTTGCTTGATTTAACTTTGGTGTTGTGGCTGCCTGTCAGTTTTGTCAGAATACATAGCATAACACTTAGAAACAATTTTCAGTAAATAATTGTACTCATTTACTAAGCTTCTCAATAATATTACTTGCTGTATTACGTACCAGTCCTCTTCGTCTTTTCTGGTTAACAGTTATATTTTCAGTAGGAAATAATCCTTCTTAAAAGAGGGATTTGCTCTTTAAAAATCGTAAATTTTTTTAGAACCATAAGTTTATAAAATTAGTTTGTTTCTTTATTCTCCTTATTTTTTAAAAAAGAAATGAATATTAAAGTAACAAAGCAAAAATGAACCTTTAAGCACAAAAATCTTCATGTATTACATTCAATATTAGTTTATTTGTAATTATATGCCTTCCTGGAAAGTTGTTTTTCTTCTTTTTGAAATAAACTTGGAAACAATGAATGCTATACCATTGCATTTGAACAGAGAAACACATGAAAAATACATAAAAAATAAATAGGGTGTTTTAAAATTCTGGACTGTGGGCTGTTTTGCACTGTTACTGGGAATTTGTTTTCTGAACTTTGTACCGACAGTATGGTACTAGTTGATTTCCCTCGCTGCTGCTAAATGATATACTTGATATCTAGTTAAGAATATCTTCGAGTTAAACTAAGTTTAATTTACAATGCCTGTGAATGCATTTTAGTTGTAAAACTAAAAATGTGTATTGGGAAGATTATGATCTTATCATCCTATGCCCAATTACTCTTTAAAAAATAGTTTCTTAGATTGGTGATAGAAAGCACTGTTTGTAACAGAAAGGAAAAAAGTTCTTGGAGTTTTATTAAAAATAGCATGGCATATCTGAATAACAAGGGACTTGTTAACACGTTTTCTACATAACTGTTGAGTTGGAGAAATTTGTACGTTCCCTATAACCAATCTTTTGCAATAATAGTGCTAGAAAATAATGATGATAACCAACTCTGTGTGTGTGTGAATATCTATCCAATGCCTTGTGCTAAGCACTCTTAGTGTGTGTGTGTGTGTGTGTGTGTGTGTGTGTGTCTCCCAGGCCTTGTGCTATGTGCTTTCACTGTATTCTCTCCTTTAATCCTCACTACAAGTTACAGCTCACAGCTAGGAAATAACAGAGTCAATCTTTGGCTTCAGGTCTATCTGACTCTAGAACCAGAGATCTTATACACCATTCACACCAAGGTCTGATCAGTGTATCTTCAGAAGAGTGAGAAAGAGGGTCAAAAAAATAAATAAACATGAGGAACATTTCCCAATGACCCTAGTTCTGGTATTTCTTAACATTAGGAAATGAGTCAGATGTAAATTTGTTTAAAGCAATTTAAGACTAATTTAGGATTAAAAAGAAAGAGAAAGCCATCTTTTTGTTGTTATACTTGTCATCTTTGGATGTGATGTGTATAGTCAAATTAGATAGCCTATATATATTTTCCTCTCATGTGAGAAAAATTTGTCTGAAATTACTTACTATTAGTTTTGCTCAATCTGTTAGGAGTTCATAAATATTTGAGGTTCAAATTTTCTTTTTAGTCTTTTTCTTTTTAATTAATCAATATCAGTAAAACTTCTCTGGAATTCTAGGGTTTTATCCAGAAGAAGAATACAAATGGAAAATCGACTGGTGTTTATTTTTTAAACACTTGGTTCCACCAAATTGTTTTTCCTTTTCAAAGTGATAAGACATAAATTATTTTCAATTTACCTATAAGCTATCCTATCAGTGAGAATATGTCAACACTTTAATGATAAGGAGGGGGCTGTTGCAAGCTTTGCTTCTTTCAGGTATGTTACGTTCTTTTTATTTTCTTTCTTTTGTTGGACTTTCTGCTTTCCATGAACTTTTGAATTGTCCAAAAGAGAAAATTGTACAGTTACAGTTAGCAGGAGTTTTCAGAAACAACCTGGCAAGAGACATCATGATTTAGTATTTATTTATGTTACATGCAATTGACTACAGGTTATATATACTCATATATATATATATATATATATATATATATATATATATATATATATATATATATATAGAGAGAGAGAGAGAGAGAGAGAGAGAGAGAGAGAGATTTTTAGCTGTTTAAGTTTATTTGGAGTTTTGATGAGTATAATTTAAGTTCATATGTTTGAGGGTTTTCTTTAAACTACTTCTCTCTGGTTTAGTATAACAGTGTTTATCCCAATTTTACACTTCTCTCTTCTATTTTGGGGGAACTTATATTAAGTTTCTGGATGCTTCTTTGTGGGAACAATGAAGTAACAATTTAACTTTTCTTCTTAAAAGTCAGCATCCACTGACTTCAGTTGTCAGCCCTCTGCAGTTTAAACCCCCTTGGGCAACTGAATCCCAAACTTGGTATATTAAAGGAAGAAAGCCAGGAGTTCTGATAATTCACTTGTTGACAGCAGTAAACAAACTCAGCCTATACTAAACTTCTTTTCAAAATAAGGTAATTGCAGATGCTGGATATATGAGTTTTTAACACCTGTTCATGCTTTGAACTTAATTTTCTTCAATTATGGGGTGGCGTGGTACAGGGAGAAAGACATGGGCTTTAGAATTAGATTAGGTTGATTTTTTAAAAAACTTTTTATTTAAGAATGCATAGAAATTCACAGGAAGATGCAAAGATAGTACAGAAGGTCCCCTTCACCCTACACCCAGTTACCCTGAAAGATTACATTGTACATATGGCTATAGTGCAATATCAATCCCAGAAAATTGACATTGGTATGTATGTAGCTCTAAGCCATTTTATCATACCTCTAGATCCATTTAAGCACCATCACAATCAAGACACTGACTTCTTCTGTCAAAACAAGCATGTCCGTATACTGTCTCTTTGTAGTTATACCTACCATTTACCCTGCCACCAACACTAAATCTTGGCAACCACTAATCTGTTTTCCATCTCTATAATTTTGCCACTTTGGGAACATTATGTGAATCGAATCATACAATATGTGGCCTTTTGAGCCTGGCCTTTCCCCCCCCCCCCCCAACATAATATTTGAGATCCATCCAGGTTGGTGTGTGTATCACACTTGTTCTTTTTAATTACAGTGCAATTGTTTTTTTTCAGTGTTGGGCTATTACAAATAAAGCTGATATGAGCATTCATATACAACTTTTGTGTGGACATAAATTTTCATTTTTTGGTGATAAATATCCAAGAGTGCAATTGCTGGGTCATAAGGTAAGTATGTTTAGATTTTTAAGAAACTGCCAAACTGTTTTCCAGACTGGCTGTACCATTTTATAGTCCCTCCAGGCATGGAAGAGAGATCCACTTTCTCTGGACCCTCCCCAGCATTTGGTAGTGTCACTATGTTTTATTTCAGCTTTTCCAATAGATTTATGGTGAAATCAGTGTTATCTCATTGCGGTCTTCTTTTCGTTTCCCTAATGGCTAATGACATTGAACATTTCTTCGTGTTTATTGGCCATCTATATATATCCTATCGTGTAATGTCATTTCATATCCTTTGCTCATTTTCTAATTAGATTGCTTGTTTTCTTTAATTTTTTTTTTGTTCTATTGAGTTTGGAGAGTTTTTCATTTAATATAGATACTAGTGCTCTGTCAAATAACCATCCTAATTAAAAAAATATATATATATGTGTGTGTGTTTATATATATATATATATATATATATATATATATATATATATACATACATATATATAATGGAAAATTCCAAATATATACAAAGTTAGATAAAACAGCATAATGAACCCTCATGTATCCATTTTTCAGCTTCAGCAGTTCTCAGCCCCTTCTCCACCCTCAAATTATTTGGCTGCAAGTCCCAGACACCATATCATTTCAGGTGTACATATGTCAGTAGGATGCTACAATAAAAAGACTATTCTTTTAAACACAACTATAATAGCACTGCCATATCTAAAAGAACACTACAAGTACCTAAATTAGTCATTACATTTCCCCTGTTTTCATGTTTTCTCACTAGTTTGTTCTAAACAGAATGCAAATAATATCTGGATGTTGCAGTTTGTTGATATACCTTTAAAGCCCCTATTACTCCATGGGTTCTTCTCTCTTCTTGTACAGCTTTTTTTTTTTTTTTTTTTTTTTTTGGCTCTTGTCAAAAATAAATACAGCCAGACATTAGTTAAAGCAGTAAAAACAGATTTTATTCAGTAACTGCTGATGGTAGGGGAATCCATTGCAATGTGTACAAAGGTGATTGGGTGTTTTGAAGGGAAAGTGAGGGAGGGAGGGAGAGAACGTGGAGACTCAAGTGGAAAATGACAAAGGGTTGGTCAGTTTAAATGTGATTAGGCTGGTTGTGTCTCCAAGCTGGTAATTACTGAAGGGAGGATTTTATTCTCCCACAGAGACTGGGAGACAGAGGCCCTATCATTTCTGATAATTACATTTCAAAGGAATGGCTTTCAGATGTTTGAAAAAGACACTCCTGGGCTCTAAGAGATACATATACATCTCAAAAGGACTGAGGAAGGATTCACAGTTACAAACCCTTTCTGGTAAATGCTCCAAGAAAGGGAAACAGGGGCCTGTCTTCAGGTATTGACTAGAACAAAACAGTAAATCCTTTTGACAGCCCTGAGCTTTTCTAGGCAAGAACTCAAAAGGGGTCTGAATCATTCCAGGAACTAGGCTGTAGGCTGCTAGAAGCCGTGTTAATATTTGGTCAGGTCTCTTAGTTGGAATGCAGTGTTCGTGCTGAGAATTTTTGCCGTTCTCACTATTGCCTTGGGGTTTTTTTGTTTGTTTGTTTGTTTTTTGTCCTGTGATGCTTCCCACAGTCTTTATTTTGGTGACTGCATATCTATGTCAATTGATGTGTTCTTCGATCCACTGTATTTCCTGTAAATTGATAGCTAGATCTAGAGGTTTGATTGCATTCAGGTTTTCTGTTTTAGGCAAGAATAGTTCACAGATGGTGTTTTGTACTTCCAGGAGAAAGTAAATAATTCTGGTTATTTTTCTTTTTGTGAAGTGAGTTGCCATATGCCTAGATTCATTATTTCAGTAGGGATTGAAAAATTGTGCTATTCTAACTCTATCATTCTCTCTTCGTTTATTAGATAGAACATCTATCAAGGGAAACATTCCTTCATGAAATATTTGGTTACCCGGGGGGTACAGTTTACATAGGCAACACAGGACAAATGCTTGATTCTTTCACTTTATTTGCCAGTTTTATGCCTGTTGACGTTCAGTGTTCATCCTTGGTCAGTAGCAGCACATAGGATACGCTGTGCAATATTAGTGGTTAAATACTGTAATGGTTAAACCCTGGTTTCGTCCTGCTTTCCTTTCTTTTCTGTTACTTTAATAAAATTATGCTATAAAGAATACCTTGTACTGGCCTATCCAAATAGAAAAGATTTGTCTGACAGCTGGACAGTGTGGGGGAGAAAAATCTAATTCTCATGTTTTCTGAATTAACATGCTCAGCCAATTACTAGATATCTTCCACCAGAGAAACCCTGTTTTTGATTAAATTCTTATGTATAAGGAATAGCAAGTCATAGGTCAAGAGGGGCGTGGGGTGTGTGTGTGTGTGTGTGTGTGTGTGTGTGTGTGTGTGTGTGTGTGTGTGTCCAGGGCAAGAAAAGGAAACTAATTTTGTCTTTGAATTTTATAGAATGTAAGGTTTGGTTGATAGGAGCTTATTCTACGGTGCCTCATGAACCTGCTGGAGGGTACTCAGCAGCCCAGCAGGGTGGCCACATCCTTCTACTTTTCCTAGGACTTTCCCAGGGTTAACAGCGAAAGTCCCAAGTCCCAGCAAGCCCCTCAGTGCTAGCAGACGGGACTGGCTGGTCTCCCTTGATGACAATTCAGTGTCATACATGAACATTGCTTGGATCTGGAAACTTTACACTGGAAAATTTTCAGAAGACTTTTATTAATAATAGTGCTTGAGTTCAGTTTAGGACAGGAAAATGCGTTTGTTAAAATCAGAGTCTCAAATTGGGCCCTCGTGCCAGTGGGGTTTGTAAAGGTAGTGTTAAGACATCCATGATTAGGGTTTTTTAAAAATCAGTTCGATGAATTCAATGCCTACTATGCAAAACACGATTCTGAACCTCCCAGGAAAGACTCAGTTAAGACAGAAACAAATGCTATTCCTCATTTAAACATGAAGTTGCTGTGCACATGGTTTGGTGACTGGGAATAAAGCAACACCGTGATAATAAGTCAGTGAGAAAATGAAATTGGCTGCAAAGAAAATGGAAATGTTAGACGAAACAAGTTGCTGTGAAAGTTATTAGGACAGTGAAGCTGTTCGGTGGGGATTAGATACATCTGTGTACCGTAACCACAGGGATCCGTTCTGCCAAGTGCGTTGTTAGGTGAGCTCATCATTCGGCAAACATTGCAGAGTGCACTTCCACCAACCAAGGCAGTCTAGCCTGCTGCACACCTCGGCTGTGTGGTAGTGCCCATCGCTCCTTGGCTACAAGCATGTTACTGTACAAAACAACACGAAATTAAATCAAGCACAAGAGAAAATGATACAACCAAGAGACGCGGTAAACACGAGATGTATGAGGCTGCTGCCGGTGTAACATGGCATACTGTTTTACAGCCAACTTTTTTTTACTGTAAAGAAAGAGTACACTGTAAAACAACAATAAAAAGTACTCGTATAGGCTAGCAAATACATAAACCAGTAACGTCGTCGTTTATGTTTATCGAGTGTTATGTACAGTACATATTTGTATGTTACACGTTTATACGACTGGCAGTGCAGTAGGTTTGTTTACACCAGCATGCCCACGAACACGTGAGTAATGCGTTGCATAATAACATGAGGATGACGATGACGTCACTAGACAATAGGAATTTTTCAGTTTCATTGGACTCTCATGGGATCACCATTGTATATGTTGTCCCTTGTTGATCTAAATATTATGTGATGCATGACTGGTATTAATGGATCAGGGCTGCTGCTGACCAATGGTGGATATTTATCATATGAAGTAGGAACAAGTGTGGGCATCGTGGGTGCGTGATATTTGAGTCAGGGCACCTTTTGCTCTTTTGGATGAATTAGGAAAAAGCCCCCATTCCTCAGGGCAGACGCAGCCAGCCTCAAGGTCAGGGGTTGTTGAACAGAGCGTGGGTTAGAGTTCATCCCTTACAGGTCACCACAATTCCACCTCCTCAGCCAGCTCCCTTGCGCAGGCACAACCTGCACAACACATCTGAGATCTGACTGCAGTATTCTAGCTGAATTCAAGGAGTCCAGTGAACAAGAATGTTGAAAGCCAAATTAAATCTTTGTCTTCTAAGGAAATATTTTGTCCTCTCTTTCTTCTCCTTCCATGAAGGAGGGAGCTTGATAAAACTTGAAAGAAATGAAGTCTTTTTTCTATCCTTATCTTACCTGCATTCCTTTACTCGTGTGTGTGTGTGTGTGTGTGTGTGTGTGTGTGTGTACACATGTACATGCCACGAAGGATATAAGCCATAGGGTTCTGGTGTTTTCAGTGGAGTTCTTGTCGCTGTTCCAATAATGGCTTCTTTGGGTTCCTTGATGGGCTGGCCACTGTGTTTGAGTCATTTACTTACCTTATCTCATTGAAATCCTTTCATCAACCTTATACGATAGAAATCCTGATGCCCAATTTATAGCTGAGGCACCTGTGACCCAGGGAGACTAAAGGGCATGCCCAGTGTCCCAGTTTGAACCGGAATAAGCCAGGATTCTGTGCATTTCCGTGGCCTGTGGTTGTTTCACCATACCTGGCTGTCCCTGTAACATCAAGGGTACCATCTGTTAAGAATTTAGCACGAGGGACCCTTAGCGATCCCTCTGGCAACCAAGGCATTGTACACAGAGATAATTAAAACTTAGCAACTTATGGTAATATTTTCTGAATGTCACTTTGAAAGATATAAGCAAAATATAAATAAATACAATTAAATACGTGAATATACAGAGGGTGCCAAAAAAAATGTATATACATTTTAAGAAAGGAAAGACTGTATTAAAATTGTAATACTCAATATATACAGATAACAAAATATGAATACAAGTCGTGTATACATATTTTTTGGCACCTTCCCCCCTCCCCCCACCGCCATATATGAATATGACTGGGACTAGAATATTGGGACTTCCTTTGGCAACCTCCCTACTTAGACTTTTTTATATTATATTTCAAAAGGAGACTCAGGTCTAGAAGGAAATTAGGAAGAAGTTTTAAAAATTATATAGCCAAAAATTATATAACCATGTAGTGTATGCATTTGAATAAAAGTATATAGACTTAACTAGTATGGATTCCTGACTTTTGCAATACTGATAGATATTTTACACAAATATTAAAACCCTGCCAATTACCTGAATAATTATTGTTTTTATGTTCGTATACCCGGTGCTAAGACCCACTCACTGTAATTCTTGTTTCTCCTCTGAAATATTAGTCATAGCTTTCTCCCCAGGAGCTCTCAGTGTGCCTGAACATTGGAATTTAGAATAAAACTAAATTGCCTAGACTCGAAGCCTTAAAATCTCACCGTTTTTAAAAAAAGAGCATATTTGTCCTTCATGTAAAAAATGGAGTTCAAGTGAATAAAAGTGGAGTCCCCTCATAGTAACATTCTTGTAGGAAACGTGAATTTTAAAGGTGTTTGCCAAGATTGTGCAGGAATGACCCATCCCCACTTTCTGGTCCTTGCAGCTTTGACAGTCGGTGCTCCCCACTCTACCTTTTACACATAAAGGCTATTAGGGACTGGGTGCCCAGGAAATGGGCTGCTCTCTGGATGCATTTGTTTGGACCAAAAAAAGGTTTCTCTTCTCCAGCATTGACAGTGCTTACATCCCTGTGAATGGTGTTGTTTTCTTGGGCCAACTACTCTGTTGCAGGCTTTTGACCATAGCACATCCAGCGCTACAGGGAGGTGATCTGTTTCGGGAGAAGCCGTGGTCCGCAGGAAGCCCAGGCTGCCAAATGTCCTCCTTGGCCTCTGCGTGAACTCTGCACAAAAACCATGTGTGTTTGAGAGCTTCTCGATTCATGGTCTGTTGTTATGAGCAGCTTCAGAGCACGCACATGAGGACACAGGGAGCGGGCTATGCAGCGCCCGAGGTTGAAAGCTGGTGTGGAGGAAGTGGCTTTGCAAACGTTTACGTGAGACTTCCTCCTCTCCAGGCCCTAAATCGAAGCTGCCCGGATCTGCCCAGCCTAAGTTACCCAGTGCCAAGCATAAACGTGGGATAGAGAGAGATCCAGCAGGGCCAGCCTGGCCTACATTCCGCATGGATGCAGCACGTGGAGGAGAAAGGGTGCTGACTTGTAGTAGAAGGTGATGTCTCCTACTAGCAGTGGTGATCTCATCTGTGTCCTGGGTTCTGACCATAAGGTTTGAAAATCCTAGGGAGCAGGTCATAGTTGGGATGCTGGGGAGAGGTAGCCCTGCTTCCAGGTACTGCTGAGGCTCAGGGCAAGCAGCCCCCATATATCCCACTATAGTATATTGGTTATTTCGAATTAAAGCTACTTGAAAAGCAGCTGCTGCAAGAAGGGTACATTGACCCTCCTTCATGTCCTTGAGTGCAGGAAATAAATGTCTCCTTGTTCCAAGGGTTGAGGGGTGGGGTGGCGGAGCTGAAGGAGACCTCCGTATAGCCAGAGTTAAGGAATTCAAGGCTGAAAAGCTTATATAAACAAACCTTGTTACTGCTTTACTAATTTAGTGCTCAAGCCCAAATTTTACTTAGATGTCTCACTGATGAGCACCCAAACCTGTTCCTTTTGCTCTGTCAAATCCTCACAAATTTATTATTTCTTTGTCTAAACAGTATAAAAAGCTGCCTGCTTCAATCATTTCCCTGAGCATCATTTATGATCTCCCGTGTGCACATATTAAATTGGTTTTTCTCCTGTTAATCTGGTCTCGTGTCAAGTTTATTATTAGTCCAGTCATGAGAACTCAAGGGGGGAGAAAGGGGCATTTTCCCCTCCCCCACAGTACCTGAAGAGTCCTGTGACAAGGTGATACCAGGTGAGGACTGGGCAGGCTTAGTACAGAGGGAGCTGCCCCGGGGAAGTCACTTTGCTCATATGTGGCTGAGCAAACAGGAGATGGAATCAACATCAATCGTATTTAGGGATAGTCTACGCTGTTCAAACTTTCAGGGTTTTGAAGCTCCAGTTTAACTTCCTTTATTTAGATTTCAGACACTTGACTGAAACTCTGTGAGGAGAGTGCAGGGATGGGGGCTCCCGGTGGGGTTTGTCTGGCGCCCTCCTTGCCCGAGGTGGGCAGTGCTCACTCTAATCCCTGTGCAGCTGCCTGAGCCCCTCTCGTCTTCTCCTTCTCTCCTACCTTCTCTGTCCTCCTGGTCCAGGTCAGGTCTCCCGTGTTCCCTGCAGCTTCCCTTCCCTTTCCAGCCCACGTTGATTGCTTCCTTCTCTGAAGTCCCTCCATCCTTTATCATGTGCTCCCCTCCTTGTGGCTGTGCAGAAAGCCAGAAAGTCTTTGTGTAGTGCTGAGTGTCGGCTCAGGAACCAGGGGCGTAGGTTCAAGCCCCAGTTCTGCTGATGACGGGCTTTATGATCCCAGGCAGCTTTGTTCACGTCACTGTGCCTCAGTTTCCCCTAAAATGCCAATAGAAATAACACCTGCTTTATAGTTGTTTTTTGTTGTTGCTGTTCTTGTGTGTGTTTAAAGAATTAATACATGTGCTTAGAATGATTTCTGGGCCCCAGTTTGTACTCGTTGAAGAGGAACAAATTTTCATCTATCCTCCTAGGTTCTTCCAACTGATCTAATAATCAAATCGACGTGAGACAGATTAACAAGAGAAAGGAAGCAAATTTGGTTACATACATATGTATAGGAGCCCCACATACATGAGAAGTTCACAGACAGAAAGGGACAATGAGGTATAGATGACATTCTGAGCCAAGGGTGAGGTAAGGCACCTGGGGCTTCAGAGGGGAGGAAGGTCATTGGAAGGACGATAAGAGCTGCAGAAGTTCAGTAATTAGAAGTTTGCCCTGCACTATAGATAGGTCTTAAAAAGTTATTTCTGGTGATAAAATCTTATTATGGACAAGGCTCAAAATTTACATTCTTTAATGGAAAGGTGAAAGTTTCTTTTGAATCCTCAGGGTCTCAGCTGCCTTGGGCTGCAAGTACTCCACATGCCAGGGTGGCACATCTTGGGGAGGCCTGTTTTGAACCCCTTCACACTCAATAATCGTTAGCTGATATTTAAATTACATGTATGCCTTTATCCCTTTTATATATTGCTTCTAGGACTTAACTCAGTGTCCAATGTTTTGCTTGTTAAATTGAATATTGCTGTTAGATTAGCTTGTCATTTTTCATAGTGATAAAGTTGTAGCGGCCTTTTTGTTAATTTCCTAAATTGATGAGCTATATCGTGGTATCCCGAATTATCATCCTTTTAAACATCCTTTTTAGTGATATGTTTGTACTTCTGAGAGTAGTACTTGAAAACAGGCACTCTCTTAGGAAGATAAGGACAAAGATTAGTTTGTAATGATGTGAGAGGTAGCTGAGCATTGGTGGTTAAGGCACAGTCTGGATTTATATTCTGACTTCCCTCACTTACTATTTTTGGGACCTTGGGACAAGTTACGTGACCATGAAAGCCTCAGTTTCCCCATTTGTAAAATGAAGATGTGACTAGTGCACATCTTATAGGAATGTGCAAAGGATTATACACAGAAGAACTGTGCCTAGCACACAGTAGGCATTTACTAAACGGTAGCTATTATTATTATTTTTTTATTGTTATTGTTGTTGTTGATGTTGTTTTAACAAAGTGTGTTTTCCAGTTTACCAGGACAGTCCCAATATTAAAGATTCTTTTTCAGTGGCTTAATTGTAATTAAATTTACAATTAATTACAATTATATATCCCAATGTATCCCAATAAGAGGTTCAGAAAATACGATTATATTATTATTGGCTGATTTAAATCTTTTTCTTAGTGTAAAAGTTTACTTGCGTACCTGTACAAATGTATATTGCAAGTAGTAGTGATTCAATTGGCAGGGTTCCTTAGAGTCTCTGGTGTGCAGTCAGTTTGGGCTGGTAAGTAGGGAAAACTCACAGCAAATGCTGCCTTATGGTGTGGTTGGAGAGGAGGCCACACCATGCAGCCCAAGGCCTGGGACCGGCCAGCAGAAGGCTCAGTCCTGGTTTGGGATTCACTGATAGGTCTGGATCTATACTATGGGGTCAGTGCTCTCTGACTGGACTGAAAAGGCCTTTGACAAGAAAATGCCAGACAAACACATAATATGCATCTTATTTTGGTAAATTAATACTCTGGTTAGTAAAATGTTTTTATGCATACACCAAATGGATGACTAACTAACACAAAATTAAGGGACAGTAAGAAAAGCTCCACACCTAAATCATACTGCTAAATAAATGTAACAACACATGCATTTATTTATCCTTATGATAAGGTCTCTTCATCCATGTAGACTAAAATCTCTCATCTACTTCTAAAACTGATTATCACAGAAACTTCCAGAATAACTGCTGCCCGCTATTTCTCCCCTGGGGCTGCTGGGCCCTTTGCCCTTTGTCACGGACCTCAGGGTAGGCACTGTACCAGTGTCATACATTGCACATGCCACTGTGCGGAAGATCGGATTGGGTTGTCTTTGCATAAAACCCTTTAGTGGCTGCCCATTACCATCAGAATAATGTCCAAACTCCACAATGGGATGTGAGGGCTCTTGGTGGAGTGGCCTCTGCCTGCCTCTCCAGCCTCCCTGCTTAATTCTGCCAGCATTAGATCCTGCAGCTAGAATGAACTTTTTTCACTTCCTTCATAGCTAATTCACGTCTCATCTTCCTCAGGTGTCATCTTCATGTCACTATCTTGGGCACCCTTATCTCCTACTCTCTGTTTCTGCTCCTCTCTGTGGGGCTGGCTAGTTGGTTGTCTCACAGTGCAGTGACATCCGCTGAGCTCTGGTCACACTCTCCTAGCCATCTTTTCTCACTTAAAGGTTTTGAATGAGCCCACTGTACGCGGAGCTTGCTTTTGGAGCTTGCTTTTAACCGGCAGCAACTGATACAGGGGAGTTAGCATGTCCCTAGGTAAACAGGGGGTTCCCTGGTGGAATAAAGAAAAGATGGCCATATCCTAAAACTTCAGGTTTTAAAATCACTCTTTTGCTCCAGGACATAATGTAACAAGGCCTGAGGTTAATCATTTTGGCCTGACAAATGGAGCTGATCTGATAGATAAGAGTGGGTTACTTTGCTAACTCCTTTAAGATGAGCAAGCAGAACAAACCTGGTAGACGGATTTCATTAGAAGGCGCCAGTTCCCTTCTTCAAACAAGTTCCCTTCTCCAAACAGCTCCCCTTCCCCAAGCAGACAAGGGAAGGTATACAAGTAAGAGCTTTTGCCTCAGTCATGGGCACCCCCCATTCGGCACCCGCTCCCACTCGGGAGTTGCAACCTCTTCTCCTGCCTCTAATAAACTATCCTGTTTTTAAAACTTTTTTCCTCTGCTGGTCTGTGTTTCCATTCTTCGGCTTCACGAGACGTGATCCCAGCCCACACTCAGAAACTGCTGGCAGATCCAACATCACCTACATCACAACCAGTATATACATTAACCTTTAAAAGGATGCATCTTAACAGACTCTTTAAGAATTGTGCACTGCCCCAGTTCATTCATTTGTATCGAAAACTTTTATTATAGTTGTTATTCTAGATCTCTACGGACTGATGAAGGTAGTGAAGATGAGCGATATTATTTCTAATTACGTAGAAGTCGTGGTGTTGTTTACGTGCAGAAATGCCATTTAATTAATAATCGATGTTGAAAGTATGCTGAGTAAACTAGCTCCATTTTACTTTGATGCTGTACAGAGTAGTGGATGCTTTGGCTTGGGATCCGGGTCTTACCTCTGCCACTTGCCAGGTCCTGAATAAGTACTTCCTTCAGCCTCATTCACAGAATGGGGACAAGTGTGGACTCACAGGGAGGCATGAGGATTAAATGAAATTAAAAAGGTTGTGTGCTTAGCACAGGGACTGGCACGTATAAATGTGTTAAGTATTCACTATTATTAATAAATTGAAACTTACCTGGGACTGTTAATGACAGAAAGGGTGATATTACCAAAACTGAATTTTTGCTACATGTGGAAGGCATAAAACTTGGGGCCTATGACTAAATTCATTGTAGATGGAATATAAATTAAACCCTGTGACTCAGTTAATGAAATCTAAACTCATTGACCTTTGACACGGACCTTTTGCAGGTCAGTTAACATTTCTGTGCTTCATTTTTTTTTTTTTCCTTCACCTGTAAAACTACCTAGCTGTTTTGAGCCCTTCCAGTTCCAACTTTGATTTTCAGAATGGTTAAGAGAACTGAAATTACATTCCCCAATGTCTTCTGTCTTTACCTTTCTATGTGTGATAATCTAAGTAAATATTCCTTTGTGTGTGTTAAGAGTTTAATATTTCTGGGAGAAAATTTTACCACAGCCACAGAATAGGGTATTGAAAGTCAATTTTGGTTTCTGAGTGGATAGAACTGAGAAATGCATCATTGTCTTCTTAGAATAGTTAGTTCCTTCCCTTCAGAATCTGCTTTTGAATATCAAAGGGGACATCAAAGGTTGTTCTGCTCCTTTGTAGCATGCCATTGGTTATTAAGATTTAGATGAAGCACTTTATGGGTTCAAGGAGAGTGCATTAAAGAGAGAACCCAACCCCACTCAGATTTCTTTTGTTGTTTTGGTTAAGCTTATAATCTTTTCTGATGTGAGCTATATCTTTGCTACTTTGGTCAACTGAAACATCTTTTTTCTTGTGTTTCAAAGAGAAGTAAATTTCTGAATTCTTATTCTAAAAAGCTCCAAATTTGAGTTTTTTCTTTTTTTTGCCACAGAATATGACTCTATTAATCTCCTTTAATTACCTTGAAAAAGCAGGAGAAATTAGTATGACTGGTGTTCTAGAAGGAATTTCGTATATAGCTTTTTATAATTTATTGGTATATGTTAAATAGTAACAACTCATTGTCTCTGAATTGTTTGCAACTGGAGCTAGTCTTAAGGCAAAAATGATCAGGTGTTGATAGATTAATAGATTCTAAAAAGGGCAGGGAAATATACATCTTCATTTAAACCACCAGAATTTAAGGTAAGGGAAACAGTACCATCCAAGTGGCATTCTTATTTTGGACCCTGGTCTAACACTGGAGGGTAAGGAAAACATAGAAAAAGAAAAGGAGTTGATTGGAGAAAGGTAAATATTTTTTTAATTCTATTTGGGTCCCCTATGCATTTACTGATCGTCTTACTATATCAATTATCTATGGACACAATAATTCTGTGTTAACAAAGTTCAGTGACTTAAAATAATAAGCATTTATTGAGCCCTCGGGATTATGGGTGGATGATTCAGGGTGACTTGTTGTCCTGGTCTCAACTGACACTTCTCAATGGGATTTGAGGCCTGAGTAGCTATGGAGGGTGAACTTCAGGAAGAAGTTACATTTAGCGCTGACGTTTTAAACATGATCTGCTGAAAGGGTGGATGTTAACAGAAGATTGCATTGTCCAATTTTGTTGTGAGTGAGGGAAGAGGAAGGGATACAGAGAATTCAGCCCTTGGGAGGCTCTCTGTGTGAGTTTAGGGAGTTCTGACCTCGTGTTTACCAAAAAAAGGGGGCCATGACATTTTGGCTTATATTCTGATTTACTATTGGTAAACACCTGAAAATACAAGTCTTGAAAAGGGGTCATTTTTTTCAGCCACTGCTCTCTATGTCATTCTAGGCTTTCTTTGCTTTCGGACGCTACATTTAAGGGTAAATTATTCGGCACCTCCAGGAGCTTACCTTCTTAAGGAAATGGAATTTCTCATGGAGGAAGAATTTCTATAAAGTGACACTTTATACATATAACTCACTGAACTAACCATTAGCGTGAGCTTGCAGTGAAATGAAAACAAGAACTTACCAAAGTTTAACATTGAAAAAAATCATAAACCCTATGGTGGTTTCACAGAAAGGAAACCACTTCTAATTTTTCTACTGTGTTAAAATAAACCGGCAACAGAAGTAACCTGAAAAAATTAAGCTTCCAAAAGCAGACCAACCCAAGAAGCACGTTTTTATTCAGATGTATATTTTGACTCCAGCACCTTCCCTTCCCTCATGGTCATCCCCTTTTTGCAGCTATTTGTCTTACATCAAGGAATAGCAGAAATACCCAGGGTTGGTCTTTGTTAAGTTATTCTAAAAAGGATAGTCAAAGTCAAGGCAGAGCTGAGAGAACATGCTTAGGTTAAGCCTTTTGGATTCACAGACCCAGTTAGCACTGAAGATCACAGCCAAGGACTTTGCCTCAGAGAAATACACAGATGGAAACATATGTAAAATTGTGTGTGCCGCTTCAGGATGGGCTGGACTGCCTTAAGCCGATCTTGGAACATGAACGATGCACCTGTATTGTGCGAGTTGACAGTCTCCCTGGCCTTCCTCCTTGCCAAGCTCTCTTTTGAGAGCTAAGGGAGAAAAAAAAAAAAAGAATGTAAAAGTAGTGCTTGGGGATGGAGCCAGTCCAGAGCTTGCTAAACGCTGGCTCTCTGTAGTGTCTTTTGGGACTCACCCCTTTTCTGCACTCATTAAATACTGACAAGGTCAGATCTTCAGCTGTTTATGAACCAGGAAGAGGAAAAGGGAAGCGAGAAGGAAAAGACCCGCCCCGGAGTGACACTCTCACCTCCCTACAGTGCCGTTTGGAGATCTGTAACTGTTAACAAAACAGGAGAACCACGTATATTTTGTAAGCAATTGTCAAGGTGGACATTTCTTTGTGATACTTACCCACTCAAGTCTTTCTAAAGGATCTCTGTTCTAGAGAATATTCCCATTGTGTAAGGAGAGCCCATTCAAATGCAAATTTTAAGAGATTCTGGGGAGAAATCCTTTGAGGAGAAATTGGATTAAAAAGGGTAAAAGAAAAAAGAAAAAAGGGTAGGGGAAATAAAGATGAGGTGGGACATGCTTGCTGGATTATATGATTCAATTTGACTTTTTCCCCTCCATTCTGTATTTTAAAATAGAAAAGTTCGCATGTAGGTGAAAGTGCTTTGTTTAGGTTTTTGCTTGGGGGTTGTTCATTAATAGCCCCTTCTTGCTTCCCTTTCATTGTCGTTTTTTTTTTAAAGCCAGCCAATCACATGTCTTATATGTGGGTATATGGAGCTCCCACTTTGTACAACTGAGTGTTCTATGCCACATACTGGGTCCACATAAGTTCCTGCCCCACTAAAAGTTGGCATTCGTATAAACCTAGTTTGGTTCCAAAGGCCACAGGCAGGTGAGAAAAGTGTCCACTGCTTATGCGTGAGCTCTGATCCCATCACTGGTGCCTACTAACTTTGTTACCTTGGATAAATTATTTAACCTCACACAGCCTTGGTGTCCTCTGGTTTTATGGGTGAGACATTGGTGAGATGTTTTGTAGGTGGGACACACTGTGCCTCTCAAATTAAGTAGCTAAATAAACTGTTTTGTTTAAGGTCATCCCTGTGACCAGTGTAACCATGTAGTTGCCAGAATGCCCGGATTATTTGGGATTCGATGGGACAGTAATATTTGTAGCTAATAGTGCTAGTCCTTTCCATGGATTATCTCATTTATTCCTTAGAACTTAATTATTAATGTGAGAAAAACAGATGCACAAAGATGTTAAGAAAGTTGCCCCAAAGTCTTTCAGACAGTAATCAGTAGAGGTGAGGGATTGAAGCCCAGGAGGTCTGGCTCCTGAAGCCACACTCCTAGCTTTGGTCTTTTCCAGCCTTTTTCAGAGCTGCAGCATATTCACACTGAAAGGAGAAGTTAATGTGTGGTGGACTCTGACACTTAAGATTTTTTTTTCCTATTTCAGGTGTCTGACCGCAAGCAGTAATAGAAATTTCCTGCTTACCATGAGGCCATTCTTCAAAAGGGCCATTTTGGTCATAAGTTATGTAAGTACATACATGTTTTTGAAATATCTGATAAGGGATGTTTCATTTTAACTTGGCTCAGAGTCATGATCCAGATTGTTTAAAAGAATCGGCAATAGATTCCAACAGCTTGATCTTAGGATCAAAGAGTTAACATACCGTAAATGTGACAAAGCCTTAGAAGGTACGTGTGAAAGCATTCTAGTGATATGTGAACTCAGTGACACAGACAGTGTGAACTATAATATTTTACCAGTTTCTTTCGAAATGCCTGATGTGGAGTTGTCTCAGCAGCACAAACCTGACTCTTTCTGTTATCTATTGCTGCATAACAGTCCACTCTAAAATGTAGGGCCTTAAAACAACCACTGCCATCTATCTGCCCTAAATGCTTTAGTTTGGGCAGCATCCAGCCCTATGGTTCTTCTGCTCATTATGATTTTCAGGGGGTTACTCAAGCAGGTGCATGCAATGCTCAGCTGGGCTAGGTGGTCTGTCTGTGATATCTCCTCCTCTAGGGCATCTCCTTGTGGCTGCTGTCTCTAGCAGGAAAGCCACGACCTCTTTACAAAATGGCAGCAGGTTCTAAAAGAACAACCCAAAAGTTGCAGGACTTCTGAAGGATTAAGCACAGAACTGACACACTGTAGCTTCTACTACATTCTGTTGGTTGATGCAAGCCAGAACACCAACCCAGATCTAAGGAGTAGGGCAATTGACTTCATTTCTTGATAGGAAAAGCAGAATGTACGTACAAAAAGGGTAGGGATTCTTGGTGGCCATCTTTGGCTCCTATCATATCAATCATCCTTTTATGTTGTTGGATGTTTCTATTCAAGGACATTAGGAGACCAATCTCTTATGCTGTTTCTGTTTCTAATAAATTCCCTGTCAAAATCCATAATAAGTTTTGATAGGAAACTTACAAAAATATCTTTGAATTGTAATGTTCACAATCAATTAATATGATTTTGTCCCTCAACACTAAAACATATTTATAGAAGATGAGTATGAAAAAACTGAATCAGGTAGGGAGTCTTGACAATTTCAGCAGAAGGGGCAAGACATTTCTCTAAAGAATTCCCCAGTATCTTTGCAACATGATAGTATCAGTTAGTGATAAAATTCCATCAGGTGGCACAAAAAGAATGTTCTCTGGGGTTGTTGAAATGATCGTTCATGAGTGTTCTGCTTTTAGGGCATTCAAGGGTTGGAACATTTCTGAAGGTATTCAATCAAGACACAGCAGTATTATCTATTGTATTTTAAATTAACTTTCATGGGGCTGTGTGAGTGGAATGGTTAAGAAATTGGGTGTTGGAGACCAATGACGTGGATTCAACTCCTGGCTCTTGCAATTTACTAAGTGTGGGATTCTGGGCAAATTACCTCTCAGCCTCAGTTTTCTCATTTACTTCTAGGATTGTGAGGCCTCAGGTGAGCTGGAAAGCCTTTAGCACAATGGATGACAGTTGTGTTTTTAAGAATTTGCTTGCTGCTCCCTCATCACTTTCACTGTTTACTCTTCTCCCTCCCAGCTATTTCCATCTTTCCTACTCATCTTGAATACAGTGGTACCTCGGTTTTTGAATGTAATCCACGAGTTATGAAACGTTCAAAAACAGCCGACAGGTAGGCCTCAGGATCTAGCACTCAGCGGAAGCCGTGTGACATGTTCGACTTCTGAGTCGTGTTCGAAAACCGAAGCGTTTACTTCTGGGTTTACGGCATTCATAAACCAAAATTTTCATCAATGGAAACGTTTGAAAACTGAGGTACCACTGTATTAGAATTGTATAGAAATGCTCACTAGAAAACGTGTTTGCGAAACCAAATACTTATAAAGCATCTGAAGTATCCTCCAGAACGGTGGGGCTTTCCCCCAACAAGCGATGATTTTCTTACCAAATCTTCTTTTCCCCGAAGGTGATTGTTGTTTTGTACTTCCGTCTATGGATAATGGGAGGCTCTATGCCCCTCTTTTCAGAGCAGGATAATCCAGCTTCATTTTCGCCTTACATTCTTACAAGGTCAGTAGAAATACGTTGTTTAAACTTTATCTGGTATTTATTAGATTGTTTTAAGTAATCCTAAATGATAGTTTGACTTTGTATTTTAAAGAAAGGAGGGTTATGTTCTATTCAGAGTAAGGAGAGAAAGGAAACTACTATTATTCATACATTTGGAATTCTTTTCAACTAATGGTGCTGTTTGGTCAGTATTATTGCTATTGTTCTCATATGGGTATATATTTGTTTATTTTACTGAGCACTTATCATCAGTAATAAATATCTATTGAGTGGCCCATATGGCACATGTCACAGAACAATGCACAGAGAGGTGTATAGAGGTTAATTGGACATCATATCTGTTAGTATGATTAAAATCAGTGGGGAGGTTTAAAGTCACAAACAAAAATGAACAACAATTTTTACTAAGATACAGCTAATTATATCTTACCATTTGCCCTTAAGAGATTTAGAGATAGTGAATCAAGAAGTAATGTTGATCAGTGGATGGGCTCATTGAGAAGGTTTTTAATTCCTTACCTATTGAATCTATTGTGCTGTACTGCTAAGGCTTTCAAATATAATTATATTTGACAATTTTATATCTTTTCTTCACAATATATTGTTGCTATAATGTTTAAACATTAACATTCACTGTTCTTAAATTTTCATAATTTTATATACTTAACATCTAATATCATTTTCATAACAGTAACCTTCACTTTTTTAAGTTTACAAAGACCTATAAATCTTAAACTAAACCTTGACTTACAGCCCATGTACATTTTGGTTTACTTGTATCTCTCAATCTCAGGAGCAACAAATTGTTGGATTTTGTTTTTATGCCAGGCAGTGATCTTTGCTTTGTTTCATTTATTTATGTTATGTTTTACTTGATACATTTCTACTTCTCTTTGCGTTGTATATTTTTCTTTAGTTCCTAGCCTTTTCTTCTTTTCTTTAAAGACTATATTCCACCCAAAAAGGAGACCTTCCCATTTGATTAACCCATTTTTATAATAGATATTATGTCACAATTGTTTTCATTACTTACAACATATATATGTATTTTAAAAATCTTGAATATGGCTTCAGACATCATATAGTATCCAACCTCTAGTGTTGGCTTTTATCCCTTTGAGGCAGTCTAGAGCCTTATAAATTGTTGTTTATAGGCTATATTTTTCAAAATGTTGTTTAATTAAATCTTTAATTAAGCTTGACATGTCAGCTTTTTGTTAATGTTGCAATCTGTTTGTCCTTTTTAGGTATCTCTCATTGGCTTTCAAAATCTCCAGGGCTCGTTGTCTGGACATTTTTAGCTCATTGATAAATTGTTTAGTTTCTGTAGCTCTTTAAATAGCTACTTTCTGCTTTTAAGAGCAAAACCAACTTTGCCAGATCCTGTTCTTGCTTAATGGCTGCATTTCCTTTAGTTTTGAGTTGGTTTCCCTCCAAGCCTTCTTGTCTCCTAAATTTGAGCATTCATTCTTATCTTTATAGTTAGGTGCAGCCTGTTCCCTGAGCTGCCAGTCTCCAAAATCCAAGATGCACAGCCAAAAGAGACAGGTGGGCAAGAACAAGAAGAGACTACTCTCAAATCCCCTACCAATTATTTCATTCATATCTTGTGTCATCAGTAAACAAGTACCTGCCCCAAAGTCCCTGGTGTCAGGACTCACTGCCCTCCTATCTGTATCTTCTTAGTTACCAAGGGGGTTAGGTTGCATTTTTATCCCTGCTGGTGGCGGAAGAAAATTCTCTGATGGAACCTCAGGCAAAATTAGGACCAGTCATTTGCCAGGTTCTGCCTTTCACTTCCAAGACATCTATGTACTTTTTCAGAGGGGTCTGACACAAATAAAGTCCAGGACTTTCTGTCTCTAAATCCATCTAAGTGACTATGCTCAGGCTGTTCCATCAGTATAAAGTGATAGAATAGAATATTCCATGACACCTTTATATTCTTTCTCTCGTTTCTTTAAGAAAAAAATCTCTTTATTCCTGTATTTCATACTTAAAATACACCGATATGCAGAGACATTTCAGTGACAGTTGTTGTAAATGGCTTTTCACATTCCTCTAAGATACCTGCATCATAATTGACTCTTTTGAGCATCCAGAAAATTGTCTTTAATTCCTTTCCCAAGTAAAGTTTCTATTCTGTGTGCATAATTGTTTGACCCCTGGTACGATGATGGTTCTTAAATTGGATTAGCTTGGTTTGTTTCCTAGTTCTGTTGGTTTTTCTTTCTTTCTCTTCAGCTGTGCAATTTAGCTGTGATTTGGCTGGATCTGTGAGTCTGTCTTTACTAATCATAGATGTGTCATTCAGCTGTCACCCTGTCTCATTAATGCTTTATCTCTTTTGCTGGATTTATAAACTCTGAACAACATTTAGAGAATCTTTGCTTCTCTCTTGCAAGTACTGTATCTTCTGTTAAAGTGTGTGTAATAAATTACTGTATTATTAGGTGAGAATTTTCAGATTAGCATCCTCTCCCTTTAATAATTGCTGTAGTTTTTAATTTTAATTACATGTAGTTTAAAAAGTCCAAAGAGCTTTTAAGAGTATCTTGGTCAAGTTTTCCTTTGCTTCATGTGATTTCTTGTGACTTTAGTTCTGAAATTCCTTCTCTTTTAGATTATCTACCTCCATGTGTTTAGCTAGGATGAAATACCCACTTTTTTCTGCTTAACAAAACTGAGGCACAAAATCATTGTGGTATGCTCCTGAGAAACCTTTGTTGAGAAAAATTGTCTGAGATAAGGGACTAAGGCAAAAGATGACTGATTGTGTGACAGTCTCTGTAATGTCGGATGTTATCTAACAAGCCTAGAGGAATGCAACTGTGGTTGACTTACAATTTACATTTACTATATTTTACAACTTAGAATTTAACATATAGAAATCAGGTAAGTGTCACTATTTCTTTTTTCTCTAGTAGAAGATAAAACCTAAAATGTTATAGCTTTGTTGCCTTGCAAGACATTGAGCAAATTTATATCTAATTTACCAATCTCATTCTGTTTTTAATAACTACGAAAAACCCTGTTTTTCCATATTCAATGTATATTTTTATATATGTGTATATTTATTTTTGTTATGTATATTCAATGCATATGTATTTAATAACAGGTTTATTGAGATATCATTTGCATGCCATACAGTTCACCTACTTAGTGTGTACAATTTTACGGTTTTTAGTATACTCATGGAGTTGTGCAACCATCACCACAGTCAATTATAGGACATTTTCATCACAACCAAAAGAAACTTTATATTCATTAGCAATCACTCCCCATTTTACCCCCGTCCCCCATCCCCCAGCCCTAGGCAACTAGTGATCAACTTTTTGTCTCTATAAAGTTACCTATTCTGGATATGTCATACAAATGGAATCATATAATATGTAGTCTTTTGTGACTGCCATCTTTCATGTGCTCAAGATTCATTCATGTTGTAGTATATGTCAGTACTTCATTCTTTTTTATTCCCCAGGAGTATGCTGTTGTATGCTTATACCACTTTTTATTTTTCCATTCATTTGTTGATGAACATTTGGGTTATTTCACTTTTTGGCTATTATCAATAATGCTGCTATGAACATTCATGTACAAAGTTTTGTTTGAGTGTATGTTTTCATTTCTTTTGCATGGTTACTTAGGACTGGAATTGCCAATTCTGTATGTAACTTTTTGAGGAGCTGCCAGACTGTTCACCAAAGCAGCTGCACCATTTTACATTTCTACCAGCAGTACTGAGCGTTCCGTTTCTCCACAAAAGATTGTCTTTTTGACAATCTTTTTTTTTTTTTTTTCAATCATGGCCATGTGAGTGGATGTGAAATGGTATCATTGTGATTTTCATTTGCTTTTCCCTGATGGCTAATGATGTTGAGCATCTTTTCATGTGCATATTGGTCATTTCTATATTTTCTTTGGAGAAATGTCTATTTAGCTCCATTGTCCAGGTTTTAATTGGGTTATTTGTCATTTTATTATTGAGTAGAAAACCTCATATATTCCAGTTATAAGTCCCTTATTAGATACATGATTTATAAACATTTTCTACCTTGCTATGGGTTGTTTCACTTTCTCAGTGGTGTCCTTTGAAGCACAAAGGTTTTCCATTTCGGTAAATTCCAATTTATCTACTTTTTAATTGCTGTTGCTTATGCTTTTGGTGTTATAGCTAAGAAACCTTTGCCTAATTCAGACTTTCTTGCAGTTTAACTGGCTTTGTCAAGTTTCTGGTTCCCTTATTAACAAGTTATATAAAACTTTAGTTTTCACTGTGTATTTTTATGAAGATTATGTTTTCAATATTTTTTAAATTGTATTTTGATACAGTTCGTCTTAGTAGTTTGGGTGCCATTTAGAATTTGACTTTTTAATTCTTGACCATTGGGTATGTCAAATCACAAAGAAGATCAATACAGATTTTGGGGGGTGAGCATTATTCAGGATATGCTTGTAACGGTACCCTTAATCTTTTACCTTTTATTTTAATCCAAACATTTAGGTTGTATTAGCTGTCAGTAATTCCATATGATCAATCAATAACCTTTTCAACCTGTAATTAGGATTGTGTGGATCAATTGAATGACATGACTTTGAATTATAAATGTTTCACTTTTGACTTGAAAAGAAGAGCATAACTGAAAGTTAAAGAACAGAGGAGATACTGTATTTTAAGTGCACAACTTTCCTTAATAAGAAGTTCCCCAGGCCCAATAGTCTAAACCAAACCCAATTCTGGATTCTGATGCCCAAAGACTGTGCTTCTTTGGTTTCGGTGGAATTTCATTTGAGAAGTGATAGAATAGATTTATGTGCAACTTGTCCTGTCAGAGAATTGTCATTTAGCCCAGGATTTACTCATCTGTTTATATGTCTCTTTAGAAATGTGATACTTCAAAATTCAATCTTGCCAATCTTGAATTAAAAATAAAAACAAAAGCCCCTGTTAAGTATGGCTTGTGCATAGGGCAGAAGCCTGCAGAAGAGATAACCTGTTTCCACCATGTTTCCACTCTCTAGCCTGTGTAGTAATTGGTTTTCTTTCTTACCAGATTTGAAGGGGGCAGAATGGAAAGCAGTATATATGTGCTGGAAGAAGTGTCGCTGTTATAATATTGAAAATGGTTGTCTTCAAATCCAGGAAATAGATAAAATAGGATTTACGGTTAAAGAATATAGAGTTCTATTAGCATCATGTTTTTTTCCTGAGATGCGGTCTTGGATAAGCAGGTAGAATGTATTTGCTTAAGTGAGTAGATCTGTTTCTCATACTCAATAATATAGGCAAAGGCTTGTATTACTTTATAGGAAAACATCAAAATATGAAATGATGTTAAGATGGAACTCAACATCCGTCTTTAAAGAAGCTTCTTTTTTTTACAGTTCTTTTTTTTAAAGATTTTTATTATAATATAGCTAACAAACAACATTATATTAGTTTCAGGTATACACCATAGTTATTCAACATTTATATACCTAAAGAAGTGATCTCCATGATGTCCCGCAACCATCTGATCCTGTGTCACACTATCACAATGTAATCAACTGCTACATTCCCTATGCTGCACATTACATCCCCATGATTTAGCTGTTTTATACCTGTAAATTTGGACCTCTTATTTTCCTTCACCTTTTTCCCGTTGTCAATTTTTCAGATACAGTTGACATTCAATATTATTTTATATTAATTTCAGTTTCACAGCATAGTGGTTAGACATTTATGTAATTTAAAAATTGATCCCCCTGACTAGTCTGGTACCCACCTGGCGCTATGCATAGTTATTACCATATTATTGACTGTAGTCCCTGTGCTTTACTTTACATCCCCATGACTATTTTGTGACTCTTAATCCCTCCCATCTATCACCCCAATAAATCTAGTACCCACCTGACACCATACATAGTTATTTCAATATTATTGACTATATTCCTTATGTTATACTCTACATTAAAGAAGCTTTTTTTTTTAATTTCCATTTTCAGTTGATAGTTTCAAACCACAAAAGCCTTAGGTTGTTACAGCCAGGGGGCACTTTGTCTTCCTAATATTTATAGCTCTTAAAGCCGCAAATATCGGCCTATCTCATAATAAACTCTGAACAAATTGACTTAAATTTAAATTAGTATTATTTTTTTTAAATGCACTGTGTGTTTAAAGAGATCTGGGCAAAATGAGCTGCTCTGTTCTTGCTTTAGCAACAAGCGGGACCTTGTGTTAGGAGGCCCTCCGTACATGTGTTTTTTGAAATGAAACTGAAGTTACTCTGATTTTTGAAGCAGTGATTACCAAACTGAGTGAATAGAGTCACCCAGGAAGCGTGTAAAAAAATAAAGATTTCCTGGTTCATGTTGTAGACATTCTGATTGAATAGGGCGCAAGGTTGGGTAAGAGAATCTTAATTTGACCAGCAACCTAAGTGTGTCTGGAGGGCAGCGTATGTTACCCTTTTAGTAATCTTCAAGTATAAACTGTGTCCTCTGTGGCTAAAGAGCTCTCTACAAAGGGGCTGTTGTCCCCATCATGTATTTTCTATTCTGTTCATAGAAAAGCAGAAAATGATGAAAGGGATTATCAAGGTCGATGAGTGTAGTTTTCCCAACTGAAATGACACTATGTAATAGTAATTTATCTAATTTGTCTTGGACCCTGGGAATGAAGGGGAGAAATACAAGGAAGAGGAAAGAGAAGGGAGTCAGAAGAGGGAGCTTGTAGAGGTAGCAAATTATATCTCTGGCCTAAGGGCCAGTTCTTAGAAAATGCTGGTCTGGATCACTTGTTGACACTTTACTGCTTGAAGAAAACTGTGTAATTCTTTAAGTCTACATATTGTGTTTTTATTACAATTGTAAATCCCTGAGAAGCAGATAACAATGAAAGAAATCTTTAATTTTTTGCTAACATTAGAACAGAAAAGCAAAAATTGCTTTTCATAGTGAATAAAATACCAAGCCCATGTTTTTCTTTCAGGATTCTATTTCTTGCTATGTGGTACTCTAACAAACATTTTAATCAATGCAATCCTCTGTTTATTGTGCTGTATAGGAGATTACACACTGGTGTTAAATTTATGTCAGCCCTGCCTTAACTAAAAGCTAAAGTTGTTTTGTTGTTGTTGTTGTTTGGTTTTTTAAAATAAAAGCTCAGGTTCATCTGGGCTGTTCAAGGAATAAGCAGTCGGGGTTTCGGGCAGGTTCTTCTCCACGGAATATCAATATTTGATCCATCAGATTTCCTTTCAGTTCTCTACGTTAATAACGAAGTGGCAGTGGAGAAATCATATGTGGAGCCAGAAAACCGTGTGCTGTGTGCAGGCTCTGCTATGGGCTTGTGGTGGGGAACATTGAACAGGTGACAGACTCCTTAGGCTATTTCCCTTACTGCAAAAATGAGGGCAATATCCACTTCATAGAGATTGTGCTGGGATCAGATTATCCTTATATGCAAATATTTTGTAAGCTAGAAAATGCTGCACATGTTTAAAGAGTTTTTCACGTTACTGGATGTAGTTCGTTAGGATAGCTGCAGGATTCTTGCATGGAAATCTGGAAACCTGTGCCTGATGCATAGTAAACAGTCCGTACATGGTTTTTCAATGGACGCTAAACCTGTGCTCCATGAGACAGAGTATACTGGTTTGAAATAAAGATGTTAAATACTTTACAGAGAGATACAGTCCTTAGATAAGAAACGAACCAAGTCATTAGTTTTGCAGAAGAGTTTATTTGCTTTGGTAAAGATACATGGATAAGAAGTTGTTGCTGATAGTCTTAGATGTTGAAATTCATTTTTTCTGCTCTGACGATGCTGTCTCAGTTAAAAAAGTTAACTGTATTAATGGTGCATTAAAAAGGTCAGAGAGATTTCAGATTCACTTTATAGTTCATGGCAACAAGAGTTCTCATTTAAACTATATTCATTGAAGTTTAATGCAAAATAAGAAAAAAATTTGCCTGGCCTCGCTTTATAATGATGCTTCTGTGACGTATGAGGGGCAGTGCCCTTACTCATACGTTCCTCACTACGTAATGGTGTGCCACAAGCTGGCACAGCACTGGGTGCTGAGAGGGGCTCCACAAAAACAGTCTTCAGTCTGCACCCTTCTGCTACGTGCCTGGACAACTGGAAACCTAGCAGCTGTCTTTCACGGGACTGCAGGAAAATAATATGGTTGCCTCAAGCCGTAATAAAAGTATAAAATTCAAATATTTCCAGATTTGTAGTCATGACTTTAATATCAGGTTCATCTCTTAAAAAGCACAGAACCCACCCATGTAAAGAGCTGAGTGCTGGGGAAATAATTATACGCAAGGCACAGCCCTGTCCCCACGGAGCCTCTGTTTCGGCGGGAAGACAGGCCCATTAAGAAGCAGTTACAGGGCAGTGTGTAAGCCATGGACTGGGGGAGCTCATAGGAGGACACCTGCCTGGTCTAGGGAGGGGGCTGTGACAGGGACATTGTCAGAGGAAGTGACACCCATGCTGGGAGCTGAAGAGTCAGGAGCAGTTAGAGTTCAGTGACCTGTGGGACTTGATGCCGAAGGATGAGCTGAGCCAATGAGGTGCTTGCTCTCAGGAATTTGAAACCTGAGAGTGAGGCATTTGGCAGTGACAGGTGTGTGAAGGCAAGAGAAAGGGAGAGGCTGGAGCCGCCCTGATGGCCATCTTTCAGCCTCAGTTCTGAAAATCCTGAATGAGAAGTCCATGAGCAGAGAGGAGATGGAGCAAATTCTAACAGAAGCAGGGCAGCTGTGAAGAACGCCTGTGGCCCAAAGAGAGGGTGCTGCCTTCTTTTCTTGTTTTGGTTCCTAAGAAGCCTGGTTTTGCTCTTGCTTTCCTGTCTTCAGAGTCTTATGGGAAGTTTTAGAAATAACCCTGCCTTTAATGGAGCTGCTTTGATTAGGATTGCTAGATCATGAAGTATGCACTTCTTATGCCTTCATGAAACTGCCTACAGTTCTCCAAAGTGGTTTAATCAATTTACAGTAGTGTTTCAAAGTTCCACTTTCTTCACATCCTCACCAACATTTGACGTCATATTTTTCATTTTAGACATTTTAGTAGGAGTCATGTAAAAAAAAGTTACATGACACATTTTAAATCCTGTACTCTCATATGACCCCTATTATTCACTGTCCTCAGAGAAAATCATGTTCATTTACAATTTGAAGCCAGTTTTATTTGGTAGCCCTGCCTGAACACTCCATCTCCCATCTTTCCACCTATTTAAATTCTGCATAGATTCTAGGACGTCATCCCTTAATCCTTCATTTTTCCTTAATCTATCATTTCTTAGAACGCCATTGAAATTTGATGTTTATATTTCACTGTTACCCAACCATATAATAAGTGTATGTATTCTCATCACTAATGCTATGAAAATGCCCTTTTGGAAGATAGGGGACTAGATCTTATTACCCTTTAGCACCTGGAAAACTGCAAAGAGCAATTATTCAACATTTACTGAATTCCAGCGAGGCTCTCCTGTGTGTGGAGAAGGGTAGTGTAGGAAGTAGCTTTCTTTGGCTGGTCCTGGGGAAGGTGAAAGGCAGGAGAAGATGTTAATGGTGATATAAGCAGGTTATGCCTGGAAAGGGCTTTTCATTACTGCTCAGCCAAGTGAGACGGTGGAGACCCTTTTGAAGCATCAGTGGTAATTCAGGAGCTGAAAATAGGGGACAGCCTAGGCAGGGGCAGGACAGATCACTGAAACTAGTGGGGAGAGGAAGAGTCAGGGCCGGGTGGGGTGCTCCACTGTGGTGGCGAAGGGGGTTTACATCAAGGCTGGTTATTGACAGTTTAGCCCGTGCCCTTCCCTACAGGACGCAATGTGGGTATAGTCAACCCAATGTCCTATATATGAAATAATGAAGCATCTTTTGGTGAATGAAAAAGAAGGATCCTTTGAACAGTAACAGCTTTATATAAAACAAGCAAGTGCTGTGTTGTTCTGCTTGCAGTATGTGATTTTTCCATATGTGACTATCATAGACATCTTTCTAGGACAAGGAAATATTTTAGGCTTACCTTATTTCTTAGCCAAAAAGATTTTTTTCAAAGGCAAAGGACAAAAATCTATGTATATTTTTGCACTTAAAGCACTCTAATTTTTCTTTTCCTTCCTTCCTTCCTTCCTTCCTTCCTTCCTTCCTTCCTTCCTTCCTTCCTTCCTTCCTTTTTTGATAAGAATGAAGATTTAAAGAGCCACCTGCTTTCATTAGGTGCTATTTGATGCGTGCCAATTCCCCCACAGCCTCTTCTTTCCTTTCCCTTTCATGTATTTCCTGGTGTATCAATGAAAATACATGACTAAATTGTTTAAGCTGAATTCCTGGCTTCCTGTATATTCCATTTTGTTGACAAGATAATTCTAAAAGCTTTCCTCCTGTTAGCAGAATTCATGGCAGAAAATTAGTAAATAATTCATTTTGGTTTTGCTGCTGCTTTAAAAAAAAAAAGAGAACCCAGCAGGGCAGAGATATTCAACATATTTCATTTCTGAAATTTTAGCAGAAATAAACAAGATGATGAGTTTGAAATGTAATTCATAGTCAATGAGTTAAAAAGAAACACTTTACTTGCTGATTACAGCTAGCTCGTCTAGCCCTCTAAAATGTAATTAGCTTTTGGCGTGATTCCAAGTGGCTTCTTTATGTTTAAATTGCAAAACTTTTCCAATGCTGTTTCAGTATTTCAAGTAGTTTCTAAGCAACATTAACCTGAATTCATATGCACTAGAAGGTAGGTGATATCTCTGGGTTTCTGTGGATAACTCATAAAAGGGGTAAATTAATAGTCTTGGGGTAAGTTAATAGTCTCGACCTTCCTAGTGTTCTAGGAAGGGAAGTTGCTGTCAGTCTGTGGTTTACTTTACTTTTTTAACCTATTTGGGTTACAGTCTGTATTAAAAGTCACAATGAGCATTTAAAAAGAAATACCTCAATAATTACATTGAGATTGTAACTTTTAAAAAATATGATTTTTTACATTTGCTTTTTGTCAGTATGGTATAGCAAGTCTAGAAAATATGAGAAACTGAGAACAACTTGCCTGGCAAGAATAAAATGTAAACTTAACATTAAAATAAAAATTTCTGCATAGAGTTCGCTGTTGTTCCATGGTTAAGAGGCAGCAAGACATAAGAAACTGTTCTTATTGCAATGCTGTTGCCTTTTCCAATATTTTCCACTAAAACAAATTTTTATTATACGCAATATCAAATATGTACAAAAGTAGAGAAAATGGCATAAAGACCCTCTCCATGCTTATTATCCAGTTTCCACAACTCATGGCCAATCTTGTTTCATTCATATCCTCACACACTTCTTCCCCTTTGCTTCCAGTCCATCATTGTGAAGCAACTCCCAGACATCATCTCATTTCATTTGCATATATTATAGAATATATTTCTAAAAGACAAAGACCATTAAAAATATAACCACAATACTATTACCACACTTTAAAAGTTAACATTGATTCTCTAGTATGATATATTCAATCAGTGTTTCCATTTCTCTGTCTCATAAGTAGTTATTTTTAATAGCTGTTTGTCTGAATTAGCATCTAAACAAAATCTGCCCGTTGTTTGCTATGTCTCTAAGTCTCTTTTAATGCATAGGTACCTTTTTCTTTCTGCCACCCTCCCTGCCTCTGTTCCCCGCCCGCCCCCCCATTACTTGTTGAAGAAACTGCCATCATTTGTTCTTTGGGATTTGCAACATCCTGGATTTTGCACATTGCATCCCTGTGGTGTCATTTAGCATGTTCCAGTGTTTTCTGTTTGATGCAGACTGGTAATAACGAGCTTGAGCAGATTCAAGTTTATTTATTTATTTTTTTGACAAGACTCCTTCATAGGTGGTAGTGTGTCTATCCATCAGGAGGATATCTGACTGTTAGTTTCCCTTTCTGTAATGTTAAAATTGATTAGTAAGTTCTAGGCACCTGATTTAGCCTGGTTCATTGATTATAAAGTACTCCTACAGCTTTTCACCTAATAACTTTTGCAGCCATATGTAATCATTGCTTATAACTATTATATCAAGAAGTCGAGACCCTCTTTCTTAAAGTAGTTTTTAAGACCTGGAGTGTAATTGAGAGACAAAGCTGCATGATATTCAGAAGAATGCTAAGTTTGATGGTTCAGCATTCTTCTTTAAAGCTGTCACAGAGAATCCTTCTGAGCTTAAACAAGAAATGTAAGAAAGAAAAGAAGAAAAGAAAAAAGTCGGTAGCTTCAGCTTAGAAGCTCTGTGAGAAAAAGAAACCCAAAGTGACCCAATGAGGTAGCGCTCTCCTGAGGCAGTCCTCTGGCCCAAGCCTAAAAGAGATATGGCAATTGTTTTGTTTTCAGTTTTGTTAAATAACAAAGCTTGGATTTTATCAAAATTTCAGTATGTACTGTATTTCCCCGAAAGTAAGACCTCCCTGGAAAATAAGCCCTACCATGATTTTTCAGGATGACATCCCCTGAGCATAAGCCCTAATGTGTCTTTTGGAGCAAAAATTAGCATAAGACCCGGTCTTGTTTTCGGGGAAACACAGTACTATACTACCGGTACATTAACATCTTATTACAAATAACAACAGAGAGCAGAGGGTTGAGAAACACCATTGAAATATCTCCACTCCTTCAACCCATTTCTCCGTTCCGGTGAATAATGAATAATCCCCATCACAGCCTCACCTGATCACTGTTCATGGTTTTCTCTGCCAACTTTGGAGGGTTAGGAGGAAAGGGAAGGAGATCAGTTGGAAAGGTCTGGGAAGGATGTTCCAAACCAGTAACTACCTGCTGAGAGGAATTCAAGGTGGTTTGACTCATCACACTGGAAGGTAACTTACAAATTCTCTCATGTAACCTCTTTGCCAATCCAAGGATCCCTCCCAAAGAATCTGACCAATGGGTGAGGATTTTTTAAAATCCCATTCTGCACTCTTATGGTGCTCATCTCATTCTGCCTCTGTAATTCTGTACATCTTCTTTTCCCCGTTGGTTTGTACATTCCTTGAGGACCAGGAGTGTATCTAATTATTCTGTTTAACCCCATATAGGATGTCCAAGATAAACACAGCTGGACATTGTGAAAGCAGTGAAAATTGATTTTATTCAGGAACTGCTGACAGTAGGGGAAAGAGCTGAGCACCCTTCTGATTTGAGCAGAGGTGATTGGGCATTTTTAAAGGAGAATGAGAGAGGGGGTTAAGCTTGGGCTCAACAGAGTCAGAGAAGTGAAAAATGACAAAGGGTTGGTCAGTGTAAATGTGCTTAGGCTGGCTAAGGCTGCCGGTTGACAGTATTTGAAGTTAGGATCTATCCTCCCGCAGAGACTGGAAGACAGCCCCTGTGTGAGTACATTTTAATGCAGTGGCTCTCAGGTCCTTTTGAAAGACATTTCTGAGTTGTAAGAGATACATATTCACAATTGTAAGCCCTATGAAGTAAACACTCTAAGAAAGGGAGGTCAGGGGCCTGTCATCAGGTATTAGCTAGAACAAACGGTAAATTCTCCAGGCAAGGATGAGCTTTCTCCAGGCATTTTAATGGTGGGGGTGGAAGAATGCAGGGGGGTGGGGGTGGGGGGAGGGGAATGGTGTCATCCTAGGATATGGCCTTATGCTTCTGGGAACCAGCCATGCTAGAGTTTGGTCATCTCCTTGTGCAGAGGTTTGGATGGAGTTTGTCATGTGCTGAGAGTTCTGAAATTCTCCAGGGTCATGAATTTGTGTTGACTGAACAAATTTTAATAAATTCAATTTTTCTACTCCGAAAGGAAGAGGGTCAGTTAGAATGCTTTCCATTTTACCTTAGTGCCTAGACACAGCCAGGAAACAGGATACTATTTTCCTTATTTTCATCATTTTCCTTCCTTAGGACCAGCAGGCTATTCCTGTTAGCAAGGACAACTAGCTATAATTGCCTTCTCTTGAAGGCTAGTCCCTTCAGTTATGAATAAGAGACTTTATCTCCCTACCCCAGATATTTTGATTTTTTGGAAATAATTCAATATGGATAAATCTGCTATAAAATGTTAATCAGTCTGTTATAAAAATGAATAAATACTTTCATATCTACTACAGGATTCAGAGCAATATTAAAAAGGAACAATTCAGATATATTTTACCCAGGAAATCATACCCTACAATGCAGTATTTCTATTACATGAGTATACTTTCATCACACTTTTCCTTCATAGCATTTATCTCGGATTATAATGCATTTATTTGTAGGATAATTTTTAAGTATGTGTCATGAAAACTAGTTCTTGTTGAAAGGCCAGCATATACCACAATGACTAGAACCTATTAGATATATTCCAAAATGATCAATTTAATGCGTAAAAGAATGACTGATGTTCCATATTACCTTGTCTTTTTCTGTAAGACAATGTTGGCAGTATAAAAATGCTATTGAATACAAACAGAGCAAATGAATGCTTGCGAAATGTCATGGACCTTGAGTTATGTTTCAGCGATTCTTCTTCTCTTCGTAGATTCCTTACCTATTCCTACCTCTTGGCCTTCAACGTGTGGCTTCTGCTTGCACCTGTCACCCTGTGCTATGACTGGCAGGTCGGCAGTATTCCCCTGGTAGAGACCATATGGGACACGCGGAACTTAGCCACCATCCTCCTGGCAGTTGTGATGACCTTACTGAGCCTTCATTGTTTAGCAGCCTTCAAGGTAATTTTCTTAAAATTAAAGTGAACTCTGCTTTTGAAGAGAGATACTCTGTACTCAATATTGCTTTTTGTTTCCCATCAGGGGGTCTGGGTCTAAATTGAATCTACACTTTTGTCTAAAAGAACTTGATGTATTTCGTATTTTCCTAGTAGGTAATGTATAATTTAAAGACCTTAGTGGGATTAACAGATCATGGTCACCTTAATTATATGATTTTCTTTTACTGTTTCTACCAAAACCCTGTAGAAATTGGATCTGAAATTTAATGTTTGTAACCGAGAAATTTTTTTCCTGCTGTGGTTGGCTAATTCTTGAAGTAATTTGTTTGATTTCATGTAATGATAAATGAGATAATGATAATGTATTCATAAGTGCTTAAAATATGGTTAAGATCCTATTTCCACTATGACCGCCTGCCTCAGTTAGTTGGGTGAGTCTCACTTCAAAAAAAAAAAGGTATGAAACTGGAAAAACCATTGCAAGCAACCATTTCACAAATGATCAAAGAACCTGAAAATGTTTTCTTATAAAAAACAGCTACTGCCGTGTGTGAGCTGCTTCCTGCCTGAGGGTAGTCCCATCCCCATCCCCACACCCCCACCTGTCTGGTGTTAAGAACCCCCAGGTTTACTAGCTAGAGGTGGCTGGTTTAGTTTGGGAGGATATCAAAGCAGCCAGAAATTTAAGGGGGAGATTTTGGAAGCAGAAAGCACTAGAAGGGCTGAGATAAAATGATCTCCACACATTCGTGGCTGATTGCTAAACAGCGTGTGTGCACATGGTACTCCTTGGGGAGCACAGGCAAACCTGAACACTTGGGGAGACTTGCTTATTTGCTGCAAATTTACATGAAGTCTTGATTCCATGCACAGTTTGGGTGGCAGAGTGTAGAAGTTCCACTGGCTTGACTTGTGTGTATAACCTCTGTTGAAATTGTTGGCTGATCACACAGCTATGCGGGCACAAGAGAGATTTTCCCAGAGATCCAAGTAAAAGGGAAAAAAAAAAAGGAGAAAAAATTTCAGCTCTCTACAGAGAAACAGGTTTTTCAGTTTGCGTTCAGGCAAGTTTATCAGATAATGAAATGGGAAAACCAGCAAATTTCCAAAGAACAAAATAGGATAAAGAGTCATCAGAATGTATGACATACAGTACTAAGTTTTTAATCAGATTACTGGACATAAAGAAACAGGAGAGTGTGACCCAAACTCAGGGGGAAAATAGTTGATAGAAAATGGAATATAATCGAGATTCTGGATCTGAACTCACCTTTATATGATCAATTGACTTTTGACAAAGTTACTGAGCTAATTCAATGGGGAAAGGATAGTCTCTAAAAGAAGCTACTGAAATAGTGGAATATCTGTAAGGAAAATATGTGAATGTTAACCCTTATCTCAAACTGTACACTTAGAAATTAATTCTAAGTGGATCATAGTCCTAAACAAAAGAATTAAGTAACACCAAAAATTCTAAGAGAAACTTTTTGTGAATTTGTGTTAAGTAAAGGTAACACATAAAGTGCAAACTACAAAAAAGTTGATAAATTAGACATCATCAGAATTGAAAATTTTGCTCATCAAAAGATAATGTTAATTAAATCAGAGGCCAGCCACAAATTGGGAGAAAATATTTGCAAAATATATATCTAAAAGAGCTTGTATGTGGGATAAAAATCTCTTAAAAGTCAATAATAAGACAAATAACTCTTTAGAAATGGTCAAAGTACTCAAATAGACTCTTTACAAAAGAAAATATACAAAGATTAATAACACATGAAAAAGATACTCAGCATCATTAATCCTTAGAGAAATTGAAATTAAAATCACAAAGTGATATCACAGCCACTAGAATGAAAAAAAAAAAAAAAAATGAGCAAAGCATTCCAGCTATGGTGATAGTAAGATTTAGCTCTTCTGTGGTGGCTTTCATCCTGAGAATTCTTTGCAAACATTAACTAAAGCCTTTGGCAATACTTGGAGGCCATTGCACTTTCTACATTTTCTTCTTTCAGAGTTTGGAAACAGCGGTTTGGTGTCTAGCTCATTTTTTTATTGCTTGGCTTGTCTGTTCTTGATCTGTTTCTACACTAGATGGGAGATACCGTATTTCTTCGAAAATAAGACCTACCCAGACCATCTGCTCTAGTGCATCTTTTGGAGCAAAAATTTAGATAAGACCCGGTCTTATATAAGATCCGGTATTATATATATATATTATATTATATTATACCCACTATTATTATATTATATTATATTATATTATATTATATTATATTATATTATACCTGCTATTATATTATATTATATTATATTATATTATATTATATTATATTATATTATATTATATTATATTATATTATATTATATTATATTATACCCGGTCTCCTATTATATTAAAATAAGACCAGGTCTTATATTAATTTTTGCTCCAAAAGATGCATTAGAGCTGATGGTCTGGCTAGGTCTTATTTTTGGGGAAACACGGTAGGAATCAGGTATTAAAAGTCAGATAGGTACTCCTACCAGTTAGTAACCTCTCAAAATGGGGATAATCCTGTTTTTTCTATGTGATGATAGTTACGAAGGGCGTGATCTTAAGGGCTCTGACTCCAGGATAATAAAAAGTAGGATTAAACTTTTATGAAAATAGAGTGCCTGCTTTATAGACATCTTCTCAGCTAAAAAGGAAAATGGATGAAAGGTTTGTAATAATGTCAGCAAAATAAACACAATTCTGTCCATCTAGGATATTTCCAAATGATATGTTACTGCTTCGAGAAGTATTGGATTGAAATTGTTTTATAATCCCTGGCTATGTTCTTAAATGTTGAGATAGTGAGGCCATACACTACATTACCCAGAAAAAAAAAACAACAACTATTGAATAAACAAGCGTATACATCGAGTCCAGGGAATCATGGAAATATTTCTTTTATTTTCACCTTTGATTGATTTTCAATCATATAAAAGCCACCCTGGTTTGTATCCAGGGGAGAGTATATTCTCTTTAGCCTCGCTACTTCTTCCTCTTTAATTCTCCTGATACTGATGGAGCATTTACTCCTCGCTGGGATTAGAGCAGTGACAAAATGAAGGTCTTGTATGCGTGGAGCTTACACTTAAAATATGTTGTTATATGCCAAGTGTTAATAAGGGTTTTGAAGATGTCTGGTCTCACAAATGAAATGACATTAGAACAGAGACATGAAGGCAGTGAAGGAGTGAGCCATGAGGCTATTGGGGGAAGAGCACTTCAAGTAGAAGGAAAGCAAGTCTCAAAGCCCTGAATCAGGAAAGCACTGGAGTGTTCACAGAATGGCAGGGAAGCTGCCATGGCTGGAGCAGAGTGGACCAAGGGTAGAGCCAAAAGAAATGACGTCAAAGAGATAATGGAGAGAGAGAGAGAGAGAGAGAGAGAGAGAGAGAGAGAGAGAGAGAGAGAGAGGATTAAGCCTTGATCTTTTAAACCTCTGCCTACTTTCCCTCTCCTGCTAGGATTCTTCTACTCGGCCTCTGGTTATGTTGACACTCAGGTGGTTTTGTATGGTTTTCTTATTGGTAAGACCAGGCCATGGAAGGGAAAGAGCCTGGAGAAAGAATTCAGGGTCTTTAAAGAACTTAGATGCTTCTCTATGTGTTGGTGGAGGGTAGGAGGTGGGGATTGAAGGATAGGGGCAGCTTAGAGTCGATAAGGATCTATAGACATATGAATCTTTCTTTTGCTAATATTAACTATATGTTTTGGGAGGCATGATATGGTCATATATACTCGCAGTCTTTGTTTCTTCTCCAATTTACGAAAATCTTCTTCTGTCATCCTTCCGTGTTATCAACCAGAGCTCTGGAGGAGGGGCTCCTCATCTGCCCTGCTACAATTGTTTAGTCTTATGTGACTCTTTAATTATTATTTCAATAAGTGACTTTACAAAGCTACAAATTAATACGTCATAAATAAAACAGCAGGTGTGTTATTTCCCAGCCCGCGACCCCACTCAATCCTACCCTCCATACCACAGGCCTACTTTGAACATTTGTTCTTATATTTGTTTACACTTACTGAAAACAAAAACAAATTCATTCTTTACAGAAGTAAGTTAAGTTCGATCCCATTACACACTGCAGCCTCTTCCAGGCCACTTGTATTACGTGTCCAGTTGGAGTATCCCTGGACATAAGCAACTCAAAGAGTAGATGTTTGACTTTTGTCAAGCTCTCGTCCACGACTGAGTGGGAGAACTAGGACACAGCATCTAAGAGTTTTCTTTCTCTAGAAATTGCTGCAGGATTAATTCAGATTAATTCTGGTTTGTCCTGTTTTCATGGCAAAAGAAATTTAAGACCTCAAGGAGTAGTTTATTATTTATCATAGAAGAGCTCACTTGGCATCCTTGAGTATTTAAATGTAGAATTTGTCTTATTTTTTTGTCTTATTTTTGTATGCCTCCACTTCATCTCCTCCTTCTGGTCATACCCTTTATTCACTGAGAATATATCTGAGTGTATATACTGTGTTTCCCCGAAAATAAGACCTAGCCGGACAATCAGCTCTAGCGTGTCTTTTGGAGCAAAAAATTAATGAAAGACCGGGTCTTATCTAATGCGTCCAAAAGACGCATTAGAGCTGATTGTCTGGCTAGGTCTTATTTTCGGGGAAACACAGCAACGTATAATGTAGAGAACAATCTAGAAATTTGTTATTGGATCGAATTCTTTTTAACCATGAATTTTAAAGTGAATTAATTTTTTCTCACTCTTTATGATGAGGATAATCACTCTGTTGGAATGTATGTACAGTAGAGATAAATAGTATTGAAGCCATGAAGTCTGATTACTCCATTCTCCTCTAGGAATAGGGAATGTTTTTACACCTGGAGAACCATCAGCTGAAGGTGCTCTCAGATTTTTCTTTATGACTCTTACAGAGACTGTGTGTCAGACAGGGAAGTAGCCAGTCTAATTAGGATTGTTTAGAGGAGTTAATACAATCAGTCCTACTCTTTATAATGACCTTTCTCCCATGTCTTCCAATGTGATTTTCCTGCATCACATAGGGAAAAACCACTAAATTATATAGAAGAGTAATTTATTTGTTATTGATTCTCTATGACGTTCACACCGTGAATGCAAAAAGGCATTTTTATAGCTTTTATAATCTTGTGGCATACGTGTGAAAGTAAAACTTGAGGGGAAAGGAGGGCAGTTAATAACTTTCCTAATACTGAACTCAACAATGAGATGTCTTTTGAGAATGAATGTCAGGGGAGGTGCCCTTCCCCAAATATGGGTCTTTCAGGGTCGCTGTTTTACTTCTTATTTCTTTATTTCTTTATTTATTTTTAGGGGAAGTCACAATTTTGTCCCAATCTATCTATCTATTCACAATCTTCCACATCATACCCTTGAAACCAACACAAATCATAGGCCACATGCTGGGCCCTGGAAAAGCGAATCAAATTCTCAGGTCTGCATGGGGACAGCTCTGTAGCCTGAGAACTGCAGGTGACCACCAGTGACAAACCTGGTGGAAGTAGAGAGGCCGGATGGGGTAGAACCAATGCGTCTCCTCACAGGGGCGATGCCTTCATCCGGGATTCTGCTTTCATGCTTGTCCCAGCCTTGCCTTGATTTACCTCCAGCTAGTCCAAACCATAACCCCATCAACGTACTGAATAGAAGGACAGCTATTTGGTGGACAGAGATGGTCAGCTGTAGATGTCTTGCATTAAAACCCCCACACATCTCAACAAGGAGGTAAGATTAAAATAAGAGCCACTATTGGAAAGTGATTATTTGGTCATAGGCTTTCTTACCTCATTCCAAAAAGGACTTGGAATAGCTTATGCGGGTAAATATAGTACAGTGGGTTAGACAAATACATAGGAAAGCTTCTGTCTCTGCCTCTGCCTCTCCTCCTTCTTCCTCTTCTCTCTCTTCTTCTTTTTTGGAGAGCTTTGATGGTCATATAGTCTCTCACAACTCTTCAGCTTTGCCGTTGTAGCATAAATTAGCTGACCCCTAGTATAGAACACCGAACTACCACAGACCCACACAGTTGAACTGAACATGCTTTCAGATTTCTGGAAATTATTGTGCATTTTGTTTAGCCAAATATTAGGTTAAGTTATTATGGTGGCATCCTGATTACTGTGGAATAACTCTTTTAAATTCCAGAATAGCCATTATAAAACCTGGTAAAATAAGCATGTTGTTTTAATACACCAAGTGGTAAAATAAAATTGAACTTGAGGAATAAAGATTGTCTTCAATGGTAAATGGCTCTGTGCCAAGGTGTTTTTTTTTGTTTTGTTTTGTTTTGTTTTGTTTTTTTCTTTCTGACCTATATTTCTCTTTTCAGGTCTCATTCTCTGCTCACTCCATGTAGTCCATCCTTTTTCTAACTTCAATCCATGAAAATCCTCCTCATACTATTAGGTTGGTGCAAAAGTAATTGCGGTTTTTGCAATTATTTTTAACCTTTTAAATCGCAATTACTTTTACACCAACCTCGTATTAATTATAGATCCAATTTTTCAAGCCCATTTACAACCCACCCAGTTTATCCTCCTTTGGGACCACTGCAGTTACTGATGGAAGCGGTCCTAATGATATCCTGACATTCACCTGTGCATGACCACGAGTGCCGTTGTCTGTGATGTCTCTCTGTTTCAGAGCTGGCCAGACCACAGACCAAGACTCTTATCACTGCACTCTGCTGGCTTCTCCACCTGCCACCTCTTTCCCAGTCGTAATAATGTCCTGCTGCTTGGATCACAGTTTTTCAGTTAGTAGCTGTAGTCAACTTTGGCCCTTCAGACATGCGTTAAAGCTGAGAGTTTTTCTGCTGATAATTTTGAAATGAGCTTACCACTTCATCAGAGGCAGTGTTGGAAAACAGACGTTGGATTTGCACCGCCGTGTAAAATGGAACATATTAAAGGATTCGTTGTGATTGCCTTTTCCCACATACGTTTATATCATTGTTTTGCTGTATGAATACAAATTATGGCTTAGGTCTGTCCCCCTAATTTCACTTGGTTGTCCTCGTTAAATAAACAAGCACAAACCTCAAGTAGAGGCAGCTCAGTTGTGCACGTGGAGGAGCGCCCCCAGATCAAGAGTCCTGGGGCTGGGAGGAGGGGAGGCTGAGGAGTGGGGTGACCAGCCTGAGCTGAGTCTGAGGCCAGGCTCTGCCTCTGACCCGCTGTGAGCTCACCTCCTTCAGCCTTGCTCCTGCTCACAGCGTAGGGTCGCTGGGAGGCTGACCAGGGCGAGCCCCATAGGACACTCGGCACAGTAGCCAGAGTGTGGGAAGCACTGAGACCTGTCAGCTGTCTAGAGTCTTTGTTGTCATCGTCATCGTCACCATCGTCATGACATGGGCACAGCTTAAAGCCTGGAGCACAATAAGCATCCCTGTTTTCATTGTGTAGGAAAAACTAGACTTGAAAAAACATAATTCAGTTGACTGCCTTTTTTGATTCCATATATTTTAATATTTAATCATGCTTTACATGATCAAAAATGTTTGTAATGCTCCTGAAGATTAATCCTGACCCCCAGCCCAACCCTCCTTTTATTCCCCATCCTAAGTAACAGATGTTAAATTCTTGACCTAAGAGGTAATGGTAGTAACATATTTTCAAGTTTTTAATGTTGTAGCATATTTTGGAATAATGGAAGTAGGTACATTCAAATGTAACAGAAGGGCAGAATCCTAACATAAAACTCTGTTAGTTAAAAAAATGAATGTTTATCAAGAGAAAGAAAATAGTGGCACTGACTTATTTACAAACGAACATGGAAATTATCACCTAAAACTCCAAACTATAAAAATATTATAGACATCTTTAAAGGGATTTGAAAGTTTCGCAACACTAGGCAGGATATAAGAAAGGAACCACTTTCTTTTGTTGTTTTTGTACCTAAAACTTGCTGTCATTTCTGGATTTCTCCATCCCACTCCATGGTTAGTATTTGAGCAAAATAGACACCAGAAATGCAACTTTTTATTCAGTGGCTACCTGAAAGTCAGAGGCCGGTAAGCAGTCTTCCCAAGGCATCCCTTTTTGTCCATTATTAATATGTCACCTGTGAAGCCATTCTCCTTGGGCGGCATCTGAACCTTGTACAAAGCCTTCTGCCTCGTCTTCTGTGGAGTGTGAAGTTCACTTGTACCTGGGGCATGCTGCTTGGCTTTTGATCTAGGCCAGGCAGGAGTTTTTCTCATCATTAAATGTTTGTTTTATTCTTTGCAATTACATTTTCACAAGTCACATTCTTTAATACAATGATTTACCTACCCCTCTGATGTTTATACCTTAGTTGGAAGACTCACTGAATTTATTCATGGAAAAATTAGTTGCATAATGGAAAAAGGGAGTTTTCAGACCGTATTTCTTTTTCTTGATTGTGTCCTTTATGATTCTCAGCAAGATTTAATAGTCTATATTATTACTTGCTTTTACTCACAGTAATTGCTACCTTTTGAGTGATAATCTTAATTTTTAACTTTTTATTTCTTTTAACTTAATGATTCATATTCTCATAAAGGCAGCTCATTACCACTTAGCCTTACAATACTTCTGATTTTTTTTTAAAGTCCTAAATAAGTCAAAAGACAATTTTGTAACCCCTGGGGCCATTCTGTCTTTACTATTTCCATTTAGAACATAAAATTTCTGTTTAAAGGAGCACACCTTTTTCCATCTAAAAAAAAAAGAACAAAGGAAATATGTAATTAGGACTCCCAAAGATAAAAGCAGCTAAAACAAGTCCCTATAAAGAGTAAGCCGGTTGGAAATTACTTTTTGTATTGGGAAATATAAAGGAGACTGAAGTGATTGATTGCCAGATTTTTTAAGTGGTTTGTTGTATTAGGTTGGTGCAAAAGTAATTGCGGTGTTTGCAATTATTTTTAATCTTTTAAACTGCAATTACTTTTGCACCAACCTAAGACAATACTCAATGAGCTTATAAAAGGATGGCAATTGTGATAAATACAACCTGGAGAGAATCAACCCCCTCCCATAAAACCCCTGAAATTCCTTATTTTTACATATGCTGTGCCTAAAGAGGCAGCAATGGGGTATTAGAAAGAAAACAAGTTTGTACTATGAACTTTAATGTTGCGATATCTACATTATTACACATCAAAATGTTGACGACAAGGTCTTCAAACTTCTTTTTCACCTGAAATATAAGAATTGGCTTCTTGTTGTTTCCTGAAATCATTGCCTACTATGAAATGAGTGTTGTGGCTGACTCTTTCATCTCCTGCGAGTTTTTGCTTATTTACCACCTTCTCAATGAAATCTATCCAGATCATCATGTTTAGCACTGCAATCCACTTCTTACCCACTTTAGATGGCAGATACCCCTTGCTAGGCTCCCTCTCTCTCTCACACAGAGCAGAGGGTGTGGGTTTGTGTGTGTGTGTGTTTTGCTAACTGACATCTTCCAAAGAACCTAGAATACTACTGCCTGGAAAATACAAAGGAGATAGAAGTGATCGATTGCTAAATTATTTAAGTGCTTGCCTATAAGCAAAATGCCCAAAGAGACTATGAAGAGATGGCAACAATATGTATTTGTTGAATGAATAAATAATCTGTGACCATGTCATACCAAGAGAACCGTTGCTAAGAATGGTGAAGTTTTCAAGAGCACTCTGACAAGGCGAGTGACTTGCGGGGAGTGGCCCAGATACCCTTGGGGCTCCTGTACTTTCTGTGTCTCTCACAGGCAGGAGGGGCCTGATTAGCATGAACAGTCACAGTTAGCAGCCACATATGTAGTTGTGTGATGGAAATAGAATCTGGTCTTAAAAGCTGGCAAAATATTTAGAGACCAGCAGAATAACTTTGTAGGGTATATGCAGGTGCAGAATGGTGCACTTGGAGAGGAAAAGCCTAATGGAAAACAGTAAGATAAATTATTAGCTATTTAATTTATTGCCCACTCACTGGTTCCAAACAATATACTGACTATGGAAAATAAGCATAAATAAAACCCAGTAGCTGCCTTGAAGAGCTTGGTTTTCTCCACTTCCATTCCATTCTTCCCACGCCCTACCTCTGGGAGTATTAGCCTTCTGCACACAGATATGATCTAAACATGCCTCTGACCTGCCAAGAAACCTTCCTGATTTCAGGACTTACCCTGCCCGGAGCCAAGATGATGCCAATGGGTGGCTTAATGAAGTTCTCTAAATGCATAGTGATTTTTTTTCTTTTTTAACACATGGAAAATTGTGACCAGCTATTCTACATCTATCACGGGTGAACAACAGAAAATGTGTTTCAACTGTAGCAGGAAGGCTGTAGCTGAGATGCAGGGACAATTTCCTATTTCTAGACAGCAAGATGATTTTTGGGGGTTATTGAAACTCCTAAGGTAGAAACTTTAAATTCATTCTGCCTGAGCAATTTATACCAGCTCTTCTCAAAACATGTTCTAGCATTACACAGGTCATGAAGTAAGGTTACTCTAAATAAAGAGTCTGCATTTTAGAAGCACTAGGTTTTAAAAAGTTAAACTTTTTCTTTCTTTCTTTCTTTCTTTCTTTCTTTCTTTCTTTCTTTCTTTCTTTCTTTCTCTTTTTTTTTTTTTTTTTTTGCACTGGAGAATTTCACAAAGCCATTACTGTGCTCTAAGCAGCCTGTGAGTTTCCAAATGGGGTGCATAGTAAATGGCATTTCTCAAATTTATTTGAATTTGGAACCCTTTTCACGGGCTTCTTTCAGAATCAGTGTTTTTGATACATGCTTTCGAAAGTGTTGACATAGATATATGAGGATGGTGGATAAGAACTTTGAAGTCCATTCTTGCTGCCTTATTTGTACCTTCAGAAGCAATAGCCACCACCACAACATGAGCAAAATAATTTTCATATTATTATCCCTTCAGCAATACCCTCTGAAAACACATTCCTTTTAAATCATTTATTTTAGAGTTAGCATTTCCAACCAGTCAATGGCAAGAGCAAGGTACAACCTTGAAACAGACTCATAGAATCATGTTTTCCTTTGTATTAAGGCTGTAATTAGAAATGTGCAGGTGGGTGTTTGATATAATGACTGTGAGTGCTGAGACTCACGATGGTATGAGGACACTATATGGCCATCCGTAAAATGCTGCAGTTTGAGGGAGTGAATGTCACCTAGAATATCATAGGTATATGAAGTGACAGTTTCCAAAGTTAAAACCAAAGTGATACTGCATATATCTGTCCACATGCAGTTTTCCGTGTGACTGGAGAAAGTTAAAAATTGTATCTTCACCTGCTTAGCTGTTGATTTCAAAAGAAGGCACTTGACAGAGTACTTTGTGTTACCATAGTAGAAAGTGAGCTGTTCTTGCCTCAGAATAGAGTTCCTTTCATGGACAGTCCCTGTAGGAAAGCTGGAGGACAGAGAACGAACTTCCTTGAGCTTCCGTGATTAGCCAGTGTGTGACTGTTTGCTAATAAATGGTTGAACTTTTGGCAGAATTTAATCTAAAACTTGCTTTCATTTTTTGTAATCCATCTGGCTCTAATTTCCAGAGGCCACCCGTTTGTACAAAAGGACCTTGCAACTTTAAATGGCCAAATTGGCCAGTCAGTTTGTGACCCAGGACTCTGGCATTTGGTATTAAAAAGTGATTAATTGGGAAGAACATTTATTAATGTCAGCCTCCCTAGCATTGCCTTGAAAATTCTTTCCATTTCAAGGTAAGCCCAGTCCCTTTTGATTTGGGTGATTCTGGCCAGTGATCTCTAGTTTTCTGCCAATTAAATTTAGGTGCTCGCTGTGACAATGTCTTCATTTGGGGATAATTCAATGCCAAGGCTCATTAGAGAAACACTTTTGCCCTTTGTTTTTCTCTCTAAAACTTTTTTTTTTTAACCTTGTAAGTATTTCCCAAGGGTAAAATGACTCCCAATGAGGAATTATGTGGTCAAATTCTTACTTTTATCTTTATGTCAAACCTCATACAGATCATGTTTAGCAGCTTCTCTCTTACATACATTTTATTCAAGTTGTTACTATTTAGTGGAAAACAGTCCTAATGAAACAATGACAATAAGTTTTTAAATACCTTAACTCAGAAAATTACTAGTATTTGATACTATTTTAAAACGCAGGGCCTTTGTTTCTATCCTTTGCTACATTCATTAGTTCATTCAATTTGCCCTGTTAGGTAGGCTGTTTGGATACACAGTTAAAGGTGAGGGGAAAAGCATTATTTAATCAAGTCAGTTATTTGTAAAAAGAGCTTTTAACAACGTCTAATGAAACAAAATGATCCATCTGACTTTTAAAACCCTATGTTCAGAAGCATGAAAGTGGGTCGTATCCAATGAGATGCAACATATTTTGATTATGGAAGATACTTTGATTTTGGATGGGTATATTGACAGATAACAGGAATCCAATCCACTATTAGTAGTGCCTCCAGAAACTCAAGTGTACAAGTAAATCTCACTTTTTTTAGCTGTTAAGAGAGAAGCTTACTAAATTTCTTTTTGCTGTCATACTTATAGATCATAATATTGAAGTCAGCTAAACATTTCTCTTCAATTTGTTTGATAAAGTGTGGTGAATTATAGTCTTTAAGGAAAGGCTGCTCTAAAATATTTGGACCTTTACTGTGTGGAACTGTGGGATTTTTATGGCCCCTTTTCTTTATTCATTTTAGATTACAGGGGGAAAAGACTGTCTTCTATGTGAGAATCCCAAGTGAATCATACTTTTAGTGAGTGTGACTCACTGTGAAAAAGTAAAATATCTTGTCTCTTACAAAAATAACTCTATAGTGTCCTGCTTTGGAAGGTTTTGACAGAGGAGCATCTCCTTAACACATATATTTGAGCAATTGACTTCTGCCAGGCATGTATACAGTGGTACCTCGGTTTTCTAATGTAATCCATTCCAGAAGACCGTTTGAGTTCTGAAATATTTAAAACAGCTGACAGCTAGGCCTCAGGATCTTGCACTCAGCAGAAGCCACGTGACATGTTCAACTTCCGAGGCATGTTCGAAAACCGAAGCATTTGCTTCCAGGTTTATGACGTTCATAAACCAAAATGTTCATCAACGGAGACGTTTGAAAACTGAGGTACTACTGTATTTCCATAGGGACAAAACTATGTATGAAAATGCATCTAATTTTCCTCTGCCTCTTTCCTCTTCATCAAAGCTCAATTCACTCAACTTTACTTGCATGGCTAAATCTATCCTAGTTTCTAATTGAATTCTTACACAGGGAAAAAATTGTTTAATCGTTTCTGCCTCCTTCCTGCACTAAGTCACCTTATTAAGTTATAGCTCTTGACCTAGAATTCTGTGGCATTACTTGGGTCACCTCCATTTTGTCATCCTGAGCTGGATAAGGTGAATGTGATATAAGACTTGGGCCCTAAGTAAGCAGTGCTCTCTCTCTCTCTCTCTCTCTCTCCCACCTTCTGCTTTGGACAGGGCTCTAGGCACAAGATTGAGCTGCTGCTGATACGTTCTCTCTTTGGTTCTCACAGGCACCCTGTATAGTGCACCACTTACCCTCCTCTGGACAAGGCCACCCCTGAATCTAGGGGTGTCTAATGGGTTTCCTGGGACCTTCCCCCAGCTCTTCCTTTCTCCTGAGTCCACCCAGCTAGCTTTGATGTCAACACATATGAACACATATCTCTTAGAGCAACAAACACCACTGTTCTGATTTTACAGATCCACCCTCCTGAGTGAATTCATGAGATACGTCTCAAGATTGGTTTTCATAGTTTCACACTCCTGAAAGATTTATACATAAACAGTTGGTATTAGAAATGGAAGCTTAGAGCACTAACAAGTTACAGCGCATGTGTAGACTGAAATTTAGAAGGCCTCTGTCTCATTTAGCTGTCCACTTAGCTTATTCTTTGTGCCTATGCAGTCACTAGAATATGAATGTTCTCTTATTTTCTATACTGAGAAGGGCAGTTTCACTGTAGTATTTAATTTCATATATCAAGAATAACCATTATCTGCCTCTCAAGGCTTCTCAAACATAATTTTGACTTACAATTCAATTACTAAGATCAGTCAAATAAATGACTGTATTTTACACTATTGTCTCTCGTGGACATGGGTATGTCCTTTCTTTCAGAGGCTGATGGTCAGAATAAGTAGGTGGACCATCTGAAACCACTCATGCGAAGAGAATACTTGACAAGAAACATATATGGTGTGCCGTACATCCTGCCGATCCCTGTAGACTGTAGCATACATGTACCTGCATTTATCTGGCAAAGTGAAACAATGGTGCCCTGTGTCACAGGTCTCGGAGGTGAGATTTTCTAGATTATCGCAGCAATGCTTTGCTTGGCAACACTTAATTACTGGGTCTTATCTGCTGTCTGTGTTTCTAGGACAAGACCAGAAAACAGCGAAGGGCTGAAATCCACCCCACACCCCCGCACTCTCTATCCCCCTCCCCCACACACTTGACATTAGCTTTGTATTCCAAAGCCACATGGGCTGTGGGAAAAGGACAGGCTTGGAATGAACCAGTTTGAAACCCTTGTTTCTCACTAATTGGATCAACTTAGATAAGTATCTTAAGTCCTCTGAGCCTCAATTTCCTTATCTATAAAACTGGGGATAATTACCTACATTATAGTATTATCATGACATTCCAGTGAGACAATTTAAGTCAAAGTGTGGCATATGGTATAAGTGTAGGAAATACTCGTTTTTTCTACATCCTCTACCATTTGCCACTTTTATTGCCCCCTCTGCAGGTCGCCCTCCCATAGTAGACGTAAAATAATTTATAAGTTGAACACGATTTTAGAAAGAGATCTTGTCTTGTCCTTTCCTTCCATCTGTAGTCTTCCTCACTCTTTTATGAATACATACCGTGTTTCTCTGAAAATAAGACCGGATCTTATGTTAAGTTTTGCTCCAAAAAGACGCATTAGGGCTTATATTCAGGGGATGTCATCCTGAAAAATGCTAGGGCTTATTTTCCAGTTAGGTCTTATTTTCCGGGAAACGTGGTAGCTTTCTGGGCTTTTTCCATTTTTGTTTAGAAACATAGAGATCAAGAAAATTAATTTCTCGGACTTCTCTCCTATCTCCATAAAGTCCTGTAATCTTTTTATTTCTAATCAGAAAAGTGTTTCTGGAGCAAGATTCTTCTGATTTACTTAATTTTTGTAACTCCTTACTAGTGCTTGATTAAGTGAATGGCATTTTTGTATTAGATGGATATTTTCCAATCATGTCACTTCTAAAAAGACTTTTAAAAGATTTCTGCTTTTATTTTTCTTTAAACATTTAAAACACACATATGCATAATGTAACACACATTTCCAAATAAAGTTAGGAATTAGTTTATTCTCAATGAGAGTAAAGCAATCTGAGAGTTTCACTCTTCCACCTGATTTAACCCTGACACACAATTGTGTGCTCTTGTGAGATAAGAAGTTCCAATCTCAGGAACTTGTGCTGGCAAGAGGATTCAGACTGTTGGTTGAAAACAAACCAAACAAATAACAAAAAAATGAAGTCCAGAACCAAAGTCCAGCAATTGAAAATGTCAGTTTATGAATGCTCTGATTTTAATCTGCCTTCGGCTATCTGTTCATTAGTGCATCTGGCAGCGCTTCTTGGTGAAGAAAGTTTGGCATGAGAAAGAGCTGTGTTTAGATTGGCTCAGAGAAGACATGGAGTGTACAAATCTACTTTTGTCTCTGAGGGGGTATAATTTCTTCATTCATTTCCCTTTTTTAAAATTTTTCTCCCCATGCATTTATAAGTAAATTTTAGAGCACATGAAAGTGAGGAAATGATATCACCGGCTTGAGCCAAGTAAAGTGTGGGTTGGCAGCTATGCTATTGTGACCTTGAACCTAAGCCATGTTCTGTCCCAGCTCAGTTTGTCCAGTTGGTTTCAGATGAGGGAGAGAGAAATGGCAAGGGTACCTTTCCATGCTTCCATTTGAGATGTGAATGGTGTTCATGTCACGGGAGGACTGTCCTTAAACCTCTTGCAGTCTGGCATTGAGTCCAGTGGGACTAACGCAGGGCCCCAGTTGAATATATAATCACCAAGGAATTTGGCAGCTGTAACAGAGGCTCTGAGAATCAGCTTTCAATTTTTCTTCTTCTCTCTACCCTTAAGACTTCCCCAAAATTCCTCTTGCCTCCTGCACTGCTGCGATGGGGTTTAGATTCGAGATCTTGTGTGAGTCACAAGTAGTCAGTCTATTGCATTTGATATCCCAACAGCAGTAAAATTTCAAAACTTCCTCTTCTCCAGCGTTTGATTGATCTCAGTCTCATTTACCAGATGAAAAACTCTCTCAGATTTTATTTGGCTTTACTATTTTGATACAACATTAAAACTTTTCTATAACTGCAATGGCCTTAGAAAGGGTGGTTCACCCAAGGGCTGAAACAGAATGGACATACAACAATGTAAGGATGGGACCACGTCTGGCTCCTGTCGGCTCCCCGGAGCCAGAGTTGTGCCCCTTCTTTGGAGTTCACATCTCTGCTTCCATCCTCATACTCATTTACTCTGAGCTGACTTACCCGTCAGTATCCTGACAGGAAGCACGTGGCACAGCCAATCGGATGATTGAAGAGTTTATAAAGAGACCGTGTACAGTGATGTGGGCGGGGTTAGAGGAGTCAACATGCAAAGTGACACCTACGCCATGGCCTGATGGGCCAAAGGAGGGGACTATCACCAGCACCAGGTGAGAACTGTCGCGATGGAACAGAGCCCCAGAGAGGAGTTGAGCCTGTAGAGAGGCAAACTGAGCAACACCCGACAGGTAGAGGAGGGAGGGGCTGTAAAATTCAAAAGAAAACACAGACAATAGTGAAGATCAGGTGGACAACCGAGCAGCCCAGAGGGAGTAAGTTCAAGGTACATTTAGGCAGAGCTCAGACAATCCTATTGTCCCAAACAAGCCAAGCTCTTTCTGTCCTTCGTCCTCTAGTTTGTCCCTTCTTATTCTGGTATTGAAACCATCCTCCTTGGCCTCTGAGTTTGTGGTTTGAGACCAGTTCTCCATCCATTTGATGGAGTCTTTATTATTACCCCTGAGAGTATCTAAGGGTTTTGCAGAGTCACAGTTCATGCCATTTTAAATAAACCTCAGCCTCCTATTTGCTCAAGTGGAGACTCACTGATGCATTTCCTATGGCCAGCAACAGGAATGTTGGGGCGCAAAAAGATTTCTTAAAATGCACAAAAGCGGCACAGCGAGAGCCCAGATTGCCAACATTTGCAGGAAGGAACCTGAAGACCTGTGTTGCCTGGAGGAATATTTCTTAGGGAAATAATGCAATAATCCTCTGGCATTTTTGCTGATTGTAATTTCAGCTGTTTGTGAAGGACCCAAAGGTCTAAGATGTATGAGAGTTTACAACAAGGATAATAGCTCCACAGAAGGGCTGTGAAGAGTAAACTAGAATTTATTTAAACTTGCCCAAATTGTAGGGTTGCCGTTTGGGAGTCAGTTAACCAGAGAGTGAGCCTAGCTCACTACCCAGCTCAGTGGCGATTCCCATCGAGGAATCTAGAGTCTAATGGAGGAAGTAGACCCATAAACAGATGCGAAAAAGAGAGCCTAATAAGTATGTAGCCATCCAGTTGTCAGCCTGGCAAGTACCTTACTCCCAGGGCTGAAGAGCTTTACTGTCATCAGCTTCCCTGAAGATCGATGAATGAGATGCAGACAGCAAGGGCCTAGGGCTGCCAGATGAATCTCTGAGGTTGAAATAAAGCTGGGCTGCACGTAGAACTATAACCACCTGCTCACCCCGGCAATGCACTGTACTATTTACCTGAAACCTGTTTAGAGGTGAGAGAAAATACAATAACAGTAATGATAATAATTACTGTGATGAAGCCTATTCTCTGGCTTTCTGGAAGGCAGCAGGCTGCAGTGGATGTCATTGGTCTGTGTTGAGTGGGGCAGAGAGGAGTCCTCGCCTCATGCACACTCACCCACACGCTGCTGGCAGGCACAGTGCACATGATGTCTCTGAGTGCGTGTGTCCTCATCTGTGACCAGTGCTTTGAAAGGTGAACTGGGAGTACGAAAGGGAGGGGATAAACCACAAGCTACGAGGCTAGACTTGAATTCTGGAGCTGGATTTCCTCAGAGGTGATGGTTGGTTGTGAGAAAACCATTTGCTTGGTCAGATACGTAGCTGTGCCTGTCACAGCTGAGCAGCTGAGCGACTCTCTGGGCACCCTAAGAGGGGTGTTAAGAGATTTTTACCTCCTCTCATCCTAGGGGGCTGCTGCTTTGTATCCTTCGAAGCCAGAAAGATAATCAAACCTAACACCTATTACAATGAATCTCTCACACATTTTTCCTACAGGTACAATAGGTATCAATACCCTTTATTTTGTTTAGCTGATCATCAAATTAAAGCTTAGAAAAGTAAATTAATTGTCTGAAGTTGCACAGCTAATCAAATAGCACGTATTATTAATGGCCATGTTATTAACTCTTTTAATTCTCATGTCTTTTCACACACACCCCCAGTGTAATTTGGAATAAGTAAATTTCCATTTGCTTCTTTTCCTAGAAATAAATGCACTTTGTGTACTTTGGAAAATGCCACACATTTTCTTTTTCCCCTCACTCATACTTTGCTGGCATTTCATTTGACTCTATTAGGCTGAAATAAGCTGCAAATTATTTAGGCAATTTTGTCACATCTGTGATCCACAGGATACAAACTTGGATTCCCTCCCAATCTTTCTCATTCTAGGAAATTCAGTCACGTCCGTGACATATTTTTTCCTAACTTTCTGCTTGGCTGATCAACTCACAGCTTAAAGCAATATATTTTTGGATATTTTCTATCTCTCTTGACTGAATGGGGAGGAGGGAAGACAAAGGATGTGATCAACTTAATCTGAGAATAAGTAACTTTTTCATGAATACTGTCTTTCTCAAAATAAAATAACAAAACTTCCTTGACTTTGGGCGCAGTGCCACTGCCTTCAATTGAACATTTTGAAAACAAAGAAAAACACACCAAGACCAGCCCCTCTGGGAGCAGTAAGGAGTGATGGCCTCTAAGCCCACAACTACAACAATGGGACTTCCATTGATCACAAAATCTTTGATGATCCAGCCTCACTGAGCCCCAAGTCTCACTTGTCTCACTTTGTAGCTAAGGCATGGAAAGGCTGATTATGTGTCCACTCAAGGTGACTAATGATGTGTTGGTGGCAGGGCCACAACTTGAATCTAGACATTAACTCTTGGATGCTAACTTGCTTTTCTTTCTTCTATATGTGTGGGGCCCTTTAGTAGCTCCCTGTTGCCTCTAGGTGAAGGTCAACTCCACACAGAGTATGTAAGACCTTCATGATTTGTTACCCACCAACATGTATAGTTTTATTCCCTGCTTTGTACATTCCGGAATTTGCCTCGCTGTGACCACCTCCCCCCACAATCACCGCCAAATTTGCCCTGTAAGCATTCGCTCATTTTTCAAACCCAGATTGTCACCTCTACCAGAAAGCTTTCTCTACCCTGTTCCCTTTCTCACACCATTTTTTTTCTCTTGCCTGGTATAGTTATTCATTTATTGATTTATTCATAGAAAATGTAACATTATTGCATTCATTGCAGTTGAAGCTTGTTATGAAAACTTTTCTTTCATCTTTTATTCTAAAGTATATGGTTCCTTTACATAAAAAAATGAAATCATTACTTACAGACCTGTAACTATTTAAGGGAAATTGTCCAAATCACATTTGTTCATATCGACTTGCTCTCAGAAATTTTATTGCTATATATGTTGTCGTCAAAAAACACACACAAATATTTTATTAAAATCCAAGTGACAGGTATCTCAAGATGTTTACTTTGTATACTTAAAGTATTAGTAGTTTGTATAAGGAGTCTTATTTATATTTTTGAAATTGTTTTATTTAGTCTTTTACAATTAAAAGTAGTAGACTTTAAAATGTTCATAAGAAACATTTAAAAGTGTAATATGGAAAGTTCTACTTTGTTTTCTTAAACTTTTTGAAAAGGAAAAAAAAATACCCTCCAGTACATTAGGGTTTGTTTTAAATATGCCTCTCTTCAAGTTTGTTCATATTATGTACACTCATGGAAAGATGAACTACTTTTTACAGTGTCCATTACAACATATTAGTAGTGGTAAACAGATTTTTTTTCTGTGAACTCTAAATGACAGAAATATCTTTACAAATTAATATGTACAATATTACAGAAAGGTGCTTTGTTAATTTAATGAGTTATTATTGTAATTAATTTTGATCCCCCAAAATTTCACGGAGTAAATACTTGCTTACTGGCTAAATTTGAAAGGTGCTAAAAACTCCTCAGCTCAAATGATTTCCCTTATTGATGCCCTAAATTTTACCATTTGCATTTCATTTCCTTATGCGAAGATCTGCTACTCCTGCTGATGGTGGTGGTAGTGGTGTGTGTATGTGTTTACGCATTCCATTTCTGAGAGGACAGTGATTCTCCATGATGCCTTAGTGAGCCTGAGTCTGTCAGTTGCTTTGCTCCCTGAAAATGGGTCACCTGGGGTGACAGGGATGCTGAAAGGGGCCAGACCAGGAAGCCAGGTTGCTGTAGGGCTAGCCCAGAACAAAGAGTCATGGTCACTGATCCATGCAAATATCAGATGTTTCTGGGTGGCAAATGTGTGAATATTTTGACATGCCAGAGGTTTTAGCCTGAAGGCTTTCTCTGATGAATTCAGCACCCTGATCAAAAGGTTTTCATTGGTCTAATTTATTCATTCCTTCAGTGAGAACTTGACAAGTAAAGAGATGGTTAAATGCTGACTGAAGTGGAATTAAACCCAAATTAATTTGTCCTTCACTATTGTGTGTTTCAGAGACTGGAGCACAAGGAAGTGTTAGTGGGCTTGTTGTTCCTGATTTTCCCGTTCATCCCAGCCAGCAATCTCTTCTTCAGGGTGGGCTTTGTGGTGGCCGAGAGAGTCCTTTACATGCCGAGGTAATTTCTGCTCATGATTTCCTCTTTATGAGACCTGCCCTCTGTCACCAAACTGACAGTTCCAGAGACGGTCCTTTAGTGTATAACGATTAGATCCTTGTGCAGCTAAGGTGCTTATTACCTCAGCTTTGAAAACAGCCACAGAGAAGGTTGGATGAGCTCACGTTGGCACTCATTCATTCTAGTTTACAGTGGCTTAGCTCCAGTCCAAAGATTGACAGTTCCATGGGAAACACTGACTGGACTATATTCAGGATTTTAGCAGCAATCGTTTGCCACAGCATTCTTTTCCAAATAGCTAAGTTTTATTAAACATAGTTATAGTAATTCTCTAGAAATATTTGTGGATTTGCTTAAATTATCAATTATGTTAAGTAGCATGATTGTAATTAACTTTTATCTTCTTCCTTTCTCTCTTCATCTCTTTCTTAGTTAGGAACAATCTTAAGAAAATTTGCCCTTGAGGAAAAGGAAAATTGGTTTAAAACTATAAAGGACACTCAGATGTGTGTGATTACATAATGGCACCTAATGCTGAAGATTGGAACTGGGCTAAAGCTTGTCTGGTCTCTTATTCAAATATCCTCATTCCAAGACCACATTTCCTTTCAAGTGCCTGCATATGTCCCTGAAATGGTTCTGCCATTTATTCATTGTATGATTTTGAGCAAGACATGAAACATTTTGCACCCATGTTTTCTCATTTTTAATAAGGATTTTAGTAAACTTGCTAAGATTAAGTAATTTTATGAGTGGTATATAAGACTGAACTTTTGTAAAGGCAGCATCATAAACCAAAATATTATAAGGAAATCATTGTTTTTTATTTATGGTGATTGAGTTAAAATTTTAAGTTAATTTTTAATTTAAACATTCATTTAAATATCAATTCATAAAATTTAGTTTTATGAATTGACATTGAGTTAGAACTTTTAAAAATACATATAATTAGAAATGAATTCTTAACCTTTTAATTCCCCCCAAACCAAGTACCTAACAACTTTCTTAAGACAATACAACATCCTGTTTTGACTTAGTTAAGGGAGAGCAGCCCTGAATTTTCTGTATGTGTCTTCACCACAATTTGGGAAGGAGATTATTTCTTGGTAAATACTGTTTGATAAGGACAAAAGTACAACACACATTCTTTGTATTCTGTGTTGCCTTAAGATACCAGGCCTATGAAGCCTTGTCAATAATAAGGAATACGAAGGGCTACAGGGGACATCAAAGTCTGTTCTAGATTTGTTTTTGCTTAAACCAGTTGAAAGTGTCTTCAGTTAGGTTTTCTTTGCAATACTGTTAATTCCAAATTCAGTCTTCATTTCATCAACAGATATTGATAGAGCACCTTTGCAGGCCACCTTTGTGTTGGAATTCTGGCTTAAATATGAGCGTGATGTCCCTAAGCCTCAGTTTCCTCATCTGTATTAAATGAATGTACTAGCACCAAACTCAGTGAGATATTGCGAACATTAAATAAGATGATCATTAATAAAAAAATTAGAAAGTGTTTTGCATTGTACATGCTCAATAAATATCAAGTATTCTTATTATTGATATCAGCTTCCTGAGGTAGCTGATATCATTATCCCTATTTTACAAAAATAAAGCCTGGGCTCTGAGAAGTTGAGTACCCTGTCCCAGTTTACGTCGTTGGTAAGTGGCAGAGATGGAATGCAGATCCCTGTCTACTAACAAATCACTTACCTACTAGAATTGATTGCTTCTCTGATAGTAACATCTTAGTCTTCTTCTCAATTGAAAAAGAAGGCGGAGAAAACGCGAACTTAGTAAAGTACTTTAAGCTCAGTTCCATCCGGTAATCAGGACTTGATACTTCCCAGAGTCCTGCAGTCTAAATCCTCATGAGTCTGGGGTTCTGGGTGACAAAGAATTTCATGTGCAACATGCTTTTCTAATCCAGATACAAGAGAATACTTTGTTTAAACAAGGGGTTAATTTTTTTGTTTTTCTGGGAGAGACCCTTAGGTAAACACAGGAGTCCATAATATTGTCATCAACTGTTTGTGGGGTATCTTAGTAAGGGATTCCTCTCATCCAGGGAGTCGTGTCCTCCAAACACCCACACAATCATGCCAGCTCTGGCTCTTCCCATGCCGCTATACCTTTAATAGATCTTTTTCTGACTTCATTTTCTCTAAAATAGACAATGCTTTGTTCCTGCCCTTGTTTTCTTGGGATAAGCTGCTTGGGATTAAAGTAAAAGATCTGAATATGAAGAAAACATCAATATTACCAAGAGCAATTGGCTGCCTCTCAGAAGCAATTTGAATTTTGCTGCATTTGACATACTTGGTGCAGAGTCATCCAAAATCAATTTCAGTAAGCTGGTCTTCATCAAAGATGACTGTCCTTTTCCCTTCAAGTCCCTGCATCTATGCATTGCGGCGTTGGTGCTGTCATCCTTTTCCAAGGATTTCTCTTTCGTGCCAGCCTCTCCTGGATTAATATATCAATATCATCCCTGTGCCCAACCAGGCCACTTCCCCCTCCAGAGTTGTAGTCTCTGCAGATGCCAAAGCCGTGTGAAGGGAGGTGGAGGTGCTCTCCTGCCCCTTAGAGATGATCCTGAGGGCTGATGAAGAGGTCAGATCGCCAGAGCAGTTGCACAACTCTGAGCACAAACCTGAGAATTAACACAGAGTTTGGTAGGCTGGGGTTGGAAGACACCTAGGAATTTCTGAGTGAGACATTGTACCTCTAGTGAATCCTAATATTTCTTGACAGTCATTATAACTAACTTCATAGGGGAGCTGTTTTACTTACTGCACTAGATTCCATTGTTATCTAAAATTGCAACTGAGGTGGCCCAGGGTGAGTCAGAAATTCAAACCAATGTGGGGAAACTTCTATGCTGTAGATGTAGGGAGTTTCTAATGACTTCACCAGACACAGTTCATAAATATTGAGAGTTTTCTATGAAAATGGGGACATTTTCCAGAAACGATTTTACCCAGCAGTGACCAGCCACCCATCTCAGTGGAGAGTGGTAGACAGGCAAAGAGCTGCCGAAATCTTCCTGAGGGCTACAGAGAATTTTGCAGATGTTGTAGGTTTCCCTTGGAAGGTGTCAGAGCACTGGATTATGCCTTGCATTGAATAAACCTACACACTGGCTTTGATGACCGTGAAGAACCTGTCCCAGCCTTTTATATACATAAGAACCTTCTCTGCATGACTCACTGTCCATTATTGACCTTGACAAGAAACAGCCGTTTTCTACAGCATCAGTACCTAGTGCTTTGAGGAAAACATGCATACAGTGTACTCAACGGCATTCCTGGAAATGCAGGTTATGATCTTTATGCAGAAGTTCCGTGTTGTCTCACAAACTTGAGCAAACAATGGGGAAGTGTAAGAGTTTTATATGTAATACCCCTAAGGAAGGCTACCTTCCTACTCATCCAATGTTTCAAGTTATTATGGAGCCAACTTCTGGCTGTAGAATCTCATTCATGAACACCACAGAGGTCATGGCACGCTCACTGCAGCCGGGGTGAACCCCGTCAGTCCCAGGGGGCTGATTTGGCCATTTTATAAGAGAAGTGCAGAGCGAGTCAGACCAACAGTGCTCTTTCATCCTGCACCTTTATGCCTAATGAAGACTGAAAATATCACCCTCCTCTCACTTGTGCTTTGAAATCTGTGGATAAAAGGAACAGAACGAGGCTTCTATTTAGCACTGCATGGCTGTAGGGTCAGAGTTTTACCACCAATTTACAAAGAAATTGTAATAGTCATTTTTTCTGGTGATAAATGCCGATTTTGTCGATGTCCTTTTTGAACAGGCAGGAGAGTTTGGGGCTTAAATCATTCTTTCACAGAAATTTTGATCTCTTATTCTTATTTTAAGAGAAGCATATAATTTTATGGCTACCTTTTTTGTATTTTATAAAAAACACACGACAATGTTTCAAAGAACTAAAATTTCTTAAGAATCAATGAAGCAGAAATAGTTGTTGAGACCGCTCAAATAAATTCACAGAATGTGTTTAGATATTCATTCACATGCCAGATTAAGGGTGATATATTTAGTTAAGTGCCAAAGAACAAATTCCTAGGCTACTTTAAGAAAGCATGAATGAATGGAGAGGAGAAAAGAATAGGCAGAGACAATATTTCGGCTAGAACTGATCCAGAATAATTGGGACCACAGAGGGAGAAGTTAGATAACATGTATTTGAGGGATGAAAGAAAAATAAAAAGTTGCCCTACCCTTAGAAAGAAATGCCATTTGAATTGCATAGTCCCTAATCCTATGAACAGGTCAGACATGGAAAACTGGGGAAAAGATGCCTCTTATTCATTTTTAATTTTGAGAAATATCTTTAAATCATACCTATCAATTTGAAATGAAATTTTTAATCTTACACAGGTTGCTACTGAACCAATGCGGCAGTATTCTCAGGATGCAAAATGAGAAATATTACCTCGGAAGTAACACTACCTCTGTTTTCTGATATTGGGGATACCTTCCTATTAACCATCTGTGCATATGCTTCTTCAGAGTTGCTAGAGGAGAGTGACGATTATTTAAGATTGAATCAAAAGTTTTACCAAATATTAAAATCAGAGAATTTTTTTTTATATATCAACAATAATTTTCTTTAGCAAATCCAGTAAGAAAAAGACTGAACCCGGAACAGCATAGCCCAATCTGTCCCCCACTGGCTGGCAGTCTTGGGGAAATCATTTCCTGTCTGTAAAACCAGAGGGTTGACTTTGCTCGATAGTTCCCTGAACTATCGGGACACACAACCCTCTGTCAGTTTCTCTCCCCCCCCCAACTGTCCTTTTTTGGAAATTTTACTGCTTTGGGAAATCTAAAACTCCAGTACACACTGCTACATAATTTCTAAGGTCCCTTTCCACTCCCAAGTTCAACTGTTTTGTGATTCAGAATAACCTTGATGAAAGCATGGGTCTTTTCCCCCCTAAGATCTTAAAGATTTTGTCACACATTGGAATGGGACAACCGATGTCTGCTCAGTGTCTGCAGGATGGGCTCAGTGGGGAAAGGCAGACAGTTCCCTGGGGAAAGGCAGGGAAGGAAGGACTACTGCCACGAGGACAGGCTCCCTGAAGGGCCTGAAAGTGGACGAGAGGCATTGATGTGGGATCTGTACTGTGACATAATACCTAGGGTGTCCGCAGGAGCAGCAGGCACAAGTGAGGCTTAGAAATTCATGGGGGCCAGCATCAACAAGGGATGTGTGTCAGCAGGAGGTGGGGCCCCGGCCACTGAGGTGGGGTGACAAGAGGAAAGCCAGGTCTCCCTCTTTCAGGGCGTGATAGTACAGGCAGCTGATTAAGAGAGGCTGCAGTCCAGGAGAACAGGTCAGAAGTTTGTCCACACCAAAGGACAAACCTCCATGGGGAGATACTCAGGAACTGAACTGAAGCCTAATATCTAAAGAGCGGCTCAAAGCATGGGTAAGGACGCCCACAAGGCAGACTGGTACTGAGTTCAGCATTTAGTCTCTCTAAGGCCATGGCTAATAGGACTGCGGCAAGGGAGCCCCTAGGAGGACACAAGTGGTTTTGAGTGCGCCAAGTCACAGAAATAATAGAAAGCCCAGGAACCAGGCAGAGCCAGCTACTCAGTTTGTTTGCTTCTTAGTTTGATCCTTTGTTTGAAATTCCCATTAGAGGGAGGGGAAAAGCAACTGGGGCTTGTCACAGAGCCACTCAACTAAAAAGCTAGGAGATAGATTAATTGGCAGTTTTCATGGTTACGAGGTCAAGTGCACCAGCGCTCTGAGAATGTGTGTGAATGTGTGTACATGTGTGTGTGTGAGAGAGAGAGAGAGAGAGAGAGAAAGAGAGAGAGAGAGAAAGAGAGAGAGAGAAAGAGAGAGAGAGAGAGTCAGTCAAATTACCTAAGTACACATAATTATTATTTACTTTTAGCTCTGAATTCATTTATATGCATTTCTATTGTGGTCATCTTAAAAGAACACAATGTTCTTTTGTCATAATGACAATGACAAAAGGAAAGGAGAAATGCTGTGCATTGTTACACTAGGGGACAATAAAGTGAGGTCACATGATCAGAAGAAAAAGAGGGAAGTAAAGATCCATGATGCTGTTGGAGAGGAATGCAAAATTTGGGTAAGAAGAAAAGTAAAGTTTTTTTACCTTAGAGAAAGGGATGATTTGAAAATATTTCTCAAAATTAAAGTTTTTTTTACCTTAGAGAAGTATTCCAATGTTTTTAAATATGGTGTCTTCTATGTCGCAGATTCTGTTTTAAAAGAAAACTGAGTCTGTCAAGCTTTCCCACCCTTCCCCATGTCTCCACTTGTCGGAAGGACAGACCTCCAGTGTTAGAGTCAGAGGCTTTCTTCTGGTGAATCACCTACATTGGGCTTTCAAAAGTAGATTCAAGTTATTTTTCAGAATACCGTAGAGTAAGGATGGGAATATTGGGCTTCAGTGTGTTTACCTCTTTGCTCTTGCTGTGGGAGCGTGGACTGTTGCATCCAGCCCTTCAAGACCTGGACTCAGGTGGAGGTGTGTGATCTGGGAGCTCGACCTCATCCAGTGAGGGGTCCTCTCCGGGGCAGTGCCCAGGCAGCGATGGTCCTGGGGCTGCACCCGACTGGGGGTCGGTCACCAAGACATAATGGGGTGAGTGCCGTGTGAAGGTCATGAGCAGGAATGAAAGCAGGAGGACTTTGCTGTGGGACTCAACGGAATGTGTTATAAAACTAGAGATTATCAATCACAGACAAAGAAAACACACAACAGAGCAGTGGTGAGAATGAAGTGAGAGGAAAGGAGGTTGAGGTGCTCGTGGGCTGAAGACCAGTTGGCCAATCTGATGTGCTCAGTAAGTACCGCTGGGCCCAGGGTGTGAGGTGAGGATAAGTTTGAGCCGTCATTTACTGGACTGCAGTCATGGCTTGTGGCCCTGTTAGAAAGGACGAGTGTGTATGTCTGTGAAGTCCTAAGTGGTGAACAACAAAGGTCTTAGAAACCAGGGTTTGAAAGTAAAATTTGGAGAGCATAATTTGGATTCAGATGAGACTAAATGGAATAATACTTGTGAAACATATCGTAAGCTGTGCTAGGTCCTTGCCAGTCATTATTTCAATCTGCCCTGTGCAAATGAGGAGATCGGGTCATTTGAAGTCAAAGGAAAAGAAAGCAAAAGAACTGTGGTCTTCTCCTTCTTCCCCAGCCTCTTTCTTCCTCCTTCTTTGGTTCTACAAAGCTCTTCATTTATTTTCTATCCTCAGGTGCGCAAAAGAGAACAAGCCTAGCTTAGCAGGTTAGCGTTCTAAAACACAGTACTGAAGGAGGCTATGAAATACGCCTCTGTGCGTGGAGGAGACAGACTGAAGTGGAGACACCACACACCCAGAGTCCTGCCGTTGGCTGTGGCTTTGCCTGGACGGTGTAGGTGGATTGAAGTGTTGTCATTTCAGCCTCCCACCCCTCAAGACCCCTTGCTGTTATTAGTGAATATATTTCTTTTTCTGTTGTATTCTGCACAGGGAACTCTCTCTCAAACCTGTAACTTATACAAATTTTAGTCACCTGAAAATATCCTGTATACTCTTTTAGAACCCTGGATTGTCTTGCTCTAGTATCCGTTGGGACCACCGTTTTGTATGTCTGTTTTCTCATAGTACCTGACACAATAGATGCTCCATAAAAGAGGATTGTCGAGAATTAAAGAACACTGGACACAGATAACACAGCATGGGCCTGTGTGCTCAGGTCTGTGTTAATACAGGGACTGGACGAGGGGATGGCAACAACTAATGGATTGTCCATTAGGCATTTGCTTCAGAAGTGAAGAAGCGGCCTCTAGAATGCGGTGCTTTATGGAAGGAGAAATGACAGAATTCAGGCCTAGAGATGAATATTCTATAGGTGGGTAGAGAAAGTAGTCTTTCTGCCTTTTTAGAAGGAGCTTTCGAGTTCGTGAGAGGTGTTTGCCTTTGGCCAAAAGGCCTTTTAGGCCCAGATGGAAAATGTGGCTGTGACTCCTTGCACCAGGTAGCGAGGGAAGGAAGCCAGGCCTGGGGTGAAGGACTCCAAGGGGGCACCTCCCTGCCCTGAGAATGGACAGTTCTCTGGGTGATAAGGAATTGTGGGTCTTAGGATCTTCAGGCCCAACTTGGATTGATTCATTTTTTAAGTTCACTTTATTTCAATGTGAGCTTCTGATACCTTCAACTGCAGTGTTCACCCCCACCTCGGAGGCAGCCCCTGTCCTATGCTAGGTGCTCAGGGTGCAAAAATGAATCCACCAACCGGCCTGAACTTCAAACAGTTAATGCTTTATCTCTTATCAAAGTCGGATACAAAAGCTTCCTTGTGCATTATGTCACTTAAAAGATTACACTTTACATTTTCTTCCCTTTCACAAAGATGGTGAAAAATTTGAAATGGGGATAAAGGAAGATTTACTTAGTGCTTTTTGTGTTCGAGGTCTGTGAATTCACACTAACATAAATGCATGGCTACGTATATTTCACATCCTACAAATGTATCTTACTTCCTGCCATATTTAGTTCTGTAAAACTGATGTGTAAATCAAACCTTTCTGAAGCAAACAATATTATACAAGGAAGTTTGCAGTTTGAAGGACGTTTTTGGTGAATACTCTCAAAAGATTTATAATTGCCTTATAAATTGGATAGTTTGGGTCAGTCTGGACTTTGATAAAGCAGATTTTAGATTTTTGAGGTGTATTTACAGACCTAATCACATTTTATTGATGTTTACAGTGCTTTTTATTGAAGTATTAGAGACTAGCATACTAAATATACGTATGAACACACAAACACTGCCCATGAAAGCACTGATACCTTGTAATCAGTTCACAGAACACATCCACATACGTTATTTCACTTATTCCAAACAACAATCATTTAAGGGCGCTGTATTTTAAGTTGCCTTTAAGGCAGGCAATGTTAAGCCTTGGTAATATAAACAAATAAGGCTTCCCGAGGCTGAGAAAATCTTCTGTGGCCATGGAACTAGTGAGTGGCATAGAAGATCCAGTTCCAGATTCTTTCTTCCCCAATGAATTCCTTTCCCTCACTGTGACCCCCAAACTTAAAGTCTGTACTAGGACACTTTTGTTTCACTGCAGCTAAGTGTGTCCTAGGCACCTTAGGAGTTAGTACACTTACAAGATGCTGGTATCGACATCTCTTTCTACTTGGAAAACACACTTTACACATTTCCTTCTTCATACTCTAGTTAGCAGCCAATAATTCCCTAAAAATAATAGTATGGCATAATCATATAATATCATTTTTATTTAATGTGTATCAGATATTGTGCACAGTGTAAAATTATTGCTTCCTTTTGCAAGATAAGAACATGAAGAAGTAGAGAACTTGAATAATTTGTCCAAGATCAAGCAATAGTATCAGAACTGAGATGCAAACGGGTATTTTCCTGAGTCCAGAGCCCTGCATTCTGTACCAGTCGCGGTCTCATCCATTTTCAAGCTGGTAGGTGAACTGGGAAGTTGAGGAAGCATCTCCTCTTCAAAGAGGGAAAAGAGAATTAGGTAGATCTCAGAAGGTGAAAGCAATGGCATTGTTCTCCCAGTAGTTCCTTAGATATGCTGAGAAAAGAACAGAAGAAATCGATTTCATGGAGAAGTAAATGTAAAGAAACTTTCCTACCGACCGTACACCCTTAGGATGGGGTGCTAGGAAAATGCACAAGAGATGCCTTGGGGGTCACTTTCTTGGACTATGAATACACTCTCACATCCAAATACATTCAGTCTTCTGAGAAATTTTCCCACACTTCGGATATTTGAGATAAAACAAGAACAAGGCAGGAATGGGGACCCTAATGAGTCTTAGTTTCCAGAAGCTGGCAACTGGCAGGTTAAATCTGATCTGAGAAGTCCCTGAGCATGTCCTGGTGCTTCAATCTCCAGCACCAAACACCTGTCCTGGGCTCAGTGACAGGGTTTTGCTGTTTCATCATTTTGGGTCAACATCCATAAGACTGGAGTAAGATCTTACTATCAGATAATTTGCCACGTGGGGATTCAGCTGATCAGAATGAAGTTAACTAGGGATATGGTTCTTTTAAACAATCTAAAATCAGGAATTCTTTAAAGTCATAAAATGGGAAGGTTGTGTCTATCTTATATCATTAATGTTATAGATAAACTCTCAAATCAGTTGTTAGAGCTTAAGTTAAAAGGTAGAATTTCAGTTCCACTTAATAGCAAAAGGATTCCCTTTGCTGAATACAATGAAACAAAAAGGGAAGCCTTAGCAATCACCATACAATGTTGGGCCCAGAAGAAGGAAACGGTCATCTTTTCAGGTTGATGGCAATGGGAATGGGAAGTGTTGTTCTGTTAATCCCTTAAGAGCTTCTGGACGAGAAAGTACTTGTATACTATTTACGCAATGATTAACTGCTCACAAAGTTCTCAAACAGCAGGTTGCAGATATTTTTTATTCTAATGTGAAAGGACAAACATTGTTTATTTGCATTTCCTGTTCATTTCCCTTTGGACGTGCATCATAAAAGTAGAGGGGAGACATGCAAGTGTCTTTAGTTATTGTCTGCACTGCAGCTTGTCAAATCATGTTCAAATTTGGAGATGGCATCTGCTTGTGAATGAGAGAGCATCTCTGTGCATCAGTGATTGACTTCGTTCTCTGAGACAGCAGTGGTGCTTCTCAGTTTTGCTTTGAAAATGTGTCTCGGTATTGAGCTGAACCAGCCAGGAGCCAGAGTTTGGCTCCTAGCTTGCAAGGTTATGATTTTGCCAACTGTCAGTGATTTGCACAGACTCCTTTTTGCTCTGTGTGGAAGTGTCTTGTCAAAGCCCAGATTTTCCTTAACTAGATAAACCAGAGCTAAATGTAGTCTGGTTTCATCTCCCTGGAGGCCAGAAAAGCATGTAGTTTCTCATTTGCTTGATTTTCCACTTTCAAAATGAGGACTTACCCTGTCCTTAGCAATGGAGAGAGAACGATTCTCGCTCCTGTTGCTGAGATATTTACAGATGAAATGCCATAATAGAGAAGAATCTTAGCCTCTGTGGTATTGTGTTCAAGTTTTTAAGAATGTGATCCTCTCTAAGAAATTTGCAAACCTAAGTGGAGATTATTTTTTATAGTTTAACATTTCTTTAAACCATATGTTGATACAAGGACTTTTGCGAAAAATTATCATGTTACTTATAGTGATACTTGTACTGAGTGGCAATGAATAGTATTCCCCTTCATTTTGGTTATAGCTGTGGCCCATGAGTGGAATCTGGCCCACCACCTGTTTTTATAAACATTTTATTGGAATACAGCCATGCCCTTCTTTTACGCAGTATTGATGGCTGTTTTCCTGCTACAAAATTAGAATTGAATAGGAGGCCTTACGGCCCGAAAAACCTGATGTGTGTATTCCCTGGCCCCTTGTAGAACAAGTATGCCAACTCTGATGATAGCAGTGTGAGGCCCTGGGTCTTCTGATCTGACTCTATTACTGGCAAGTTATTTAAATCCTACAAGCTTTAGTTTCCTTATCTATGAATGGAACATACTGAGGATTGTTTTCAAATTAGATAATATATTTCATGCCAGGACTGCCTTTGTCCCAGGCCCTACAAATATTGTGCACAGTCCCATCTAAAGCACTTAGCACAGTGCCTGGCACATAGGAAACAGTCAGCATATCACATAGCTTTTTTGTTCCTTATCGTCTTCTGCCACTTTGCAGCCATTGCTGAGGAGCTTGTGGGATCTTAGTGTTTTCCTTCCCCACTGCTGTGCCAGATGGCAGCTCTGTTTCCTACAAGGAGGCAGAAAACAAAACTGAGATTTCATGAATGGCGTGGTTGGGAAGGAAGTAGGTGACGCTGTGTGATAAGGTGTGAAGAACACAGGAATGAGCCAGTCAAGTCAAAACCCCAACAACAGGATAGCATATGGAGCCTGGGCTCTGGAATCTGAGATTCCTGGCTTTACATTTTTGCTCTGTTGTATACAAGCTTAATGACCTAATTCAGCAACTCAGTTCACCTTTCTCTTCTTTAGTGTCTTCACAGGTTAAACACTAACAACAGTGACCCACAGGGATATAAGGGTGAACTGAGCTCATATAAAACGTGCTTGGCTCATAAGATGTGCTCAGTAGACTTTAGCAATCCGTGGTGCTGCTTTATGAAGGCAGGGGTGAAAAGACATCTGCCACTGGAGATGTGGGGGGTCTGCCTGGTGCACCCCCACCCGTGCATTTCAGAGCTTTGTTCATACGTCACCTTTTCAGTGAGGCTTTCTCTGACCACCCATATTAAACCTCAACTTCCTCCCCACCCTGGACTTCCTCTTTTGCTTCCCTGCTTGATTTTTTTTCACGGACTTGAGTCGCCATGGTGGCCAGTAATGCCATCAGCATGGTCGATTGTGCAATATGGGAGATTTTTAGAAAATCTTGATGCTTTTAAGGCCAAACATAGGGAGCTGTAGAAGTAGAGAAAGGTCTTTTTGTTTCGTTTTGTTTTGTTTTGTTTTCACTAGTGACTCTCTCTTCTGGCAGGTGCAAGGCTTTGCAAGGTGCTTGTGGCAACCAAATTCAGTGATGGAATTGGGGCCAAGCCCTCCTTGACTCAAACCACCATTCCTCAGTGATGAGTAGGGTGGGGCTTCCCTTTGGCCAAACAGGAAGCCCTAAAACTTTGAGAGTTTTAAGACCAACCAACTCATGGAACTTGAAGTAGGCAGTTAGAACTTTAACTTGATTCTCAGGGTCTCCAAGTCAGAAACCTCAAATGTTTCTCTCTCGTTTTTCTACCCTTGATACCAAAGCACAGACATTTAGAAATGAGAACAGAAGGAACGTGTAGAGATGTTTCTTTTAAAGGAGGAATGTTTAGACATGAGAATACTCAGGTGTTTCTTTTGTAAAATCAACCTGCTTCACTAGACTGGAGTTCTTTGAAGGATGGCTTCTGTTTTATTCATTATTCTATTTTTAGTACCTGGCATATTGCCAGTACATAATAGCGAGAGAATGAATAAATAATTGAATAAGTAAGTGGGCTATATTAATTGGGGGCTTCTTATAGCAATATTGACTAATACAGGATTTCTTTACACAAGCTTGCTTTAGTCTTAAAATATTCTGGAATAATTTGTAGCTGTCATCTTTGGAATGAAGCAGGTTGTCGTGCAGGGAGACCTGCGAGGTCTCTGCTCCCGCTCCCCATACAAGAACGCAGGATATGGTGAGCCCAAAAAGGAACACCCACGGAGCCATAGGTAGGGGAGTCATACCACTGTATTCTCTCTGGCGGCACTATACTCTCACTGGAGGCTGGATCCACACTGTCCGCAAACCGCCATCCACGCTTGCCAGCCCAGCCGCCATCTTCTTGCTAGCCCCCATTCTTCCTCTCTCCTCTCTCTCTGCTAGCACAGCCACAGCAGTTATATTAGTGGCCAATGGCTCACTGGTTACAGCTGACGGCCAACTAGCCACAGCTGATGGCCATGCAATCACAGTTGGCCATTTACTACCTGAGCCAACACCTTTCTATGTGAGGCCGAGAGCCTGGAAACTGCTTTTTGGGGCTCTGCCCCCACACTCCACCCCTACAGGCTCTCGCCTCACAATCTACATGACAAGCGTCTTCCGCGAGGGGACCTGTGCAAGGAGCCTGGGGGTGAATGCAATATCCTGGACACAACTAGGCTCTCTGGGCACAGCCAGGGTTTCTCAGGGCACCACCAGTGCTTCTGGGCACGGCCAGACTTCCTGGACTTCTTAGGGTACCACCTGTCTTCCCGGACACAGCCAGGGTTTCTCAGGGCACCACTAGTACTCCTGGGCACTGCCAGACTTCCTGGACTTCTTAGGGTACCACCTGTCTTCCCGGACACAGCCAGGGTTTCTCAGGGCACCACCAGTACTCCTGGGCACTGCCAGACTTCCTGGACTTCTTAGGGTACCACCTGTCTTCCCGGACACAGCCAGGGTTTCTCAGGGCACCACCAGTACTCCTGGGCACAGCCAGACTTCCTGGACTTCTTAGGGTACCACTAGTTTCCCCGGGCACAGCTAGGATTTCTCAGGGCACTGCCACTCTCTGTGGGCACAGCCACACTTCCTGGACACAGCCAGGGCTTTCAGGGCACTGCCACTCTCTGTGGGCACAGCCAGACTTCCTGGACACAGCCAGGGCTCTCAGGGCACTGCCACTCTCTCTGGGAACAGCCCGACTTCCTGGGCACAGCCAGGGTATCTTCAGGGCTCAGCCAGACTTCCTGGACTCAGCCAGGGCTCTCAGGGCACTGCCACTCTCTCTGTGCCTCTCAGGGTACCCTGCTGGAACAACAGCGACTCACAATCAAGGTGCTTACATATTCTCAATGGTGGCCAGTCAAGAGACAAAAGCAAATATCCCCCAGTTCCACTAACAACAGTTCCCAAACAAACAGTCAAGCGGTCCATTAAATTAGGGATGGAAGGCAATTCCCCATAGTCCATAGTCATTCCTCCAGGGCTGTCCTGGGGTGAAGGACGACCTTGACCTCACCCTTATCTCCCACGGAGGACTCAGCAAGCGTTACCTCCTGGGACTATAAGTCCTGCATCCGGGCTGCCTGAGCAGGAACTTCCCCGGCCCACAGGGCTGCGACGTCCTTTGCTTTCTCTGGCCTGCACTGGTTGGGGAACCGTCCACATCTTTCCACCTCTCCACGGGGCTCCATCTCTGCAGCAGCTGCATAGCTTTTCCTGTGCTGGTGGGAGAACCGTCCACGTCCTCCCACCCCTCCACGGGGGTCCAGCTCTCCGGCAGCTGCTCCCCCTGGTCTTCCTCAGACTGGGTGTTCACACGCACAAACTGCTCCACCGTCCTTTGGAGAGCTTTGGCTGGCACCATACCCTGCTCGCTGCGCCATTTGTCGTGCGGGAGACCGTGCTCGCTGCGCCATTTGTCGTGCAGGGAGACCTGCGAGGTCTCTGCTCCCGCTCCCCATACAAGAACGCAGGATATGGTGAGCCCAAAAAGGAACACCCACGGAGCCATAGGTAGGGGAGTCATACCACTATATTCTCTCTGGCGGCACTATACTCTCACTGGAGGCTGGATCCACACTGTCCGCAAACCGCCATCCACGCTTGCCAGCCCAGCCGCCATCTTCTTGCTAGCCCCCATTCTTCCTCTCTCCTCTCTCTCTGCTAGCACAGCCACAGCAGTTATATTAGTGGCCAATGGCTCACTGGTTACAGCTGACGGCCAACTAGCCACAGCTGATGGCCATGCAATCACAGTTGGCCATTTACTACCTGAGCCAACACCTTTCTATGTGAGGCCGAGAGCCTGGAAACTGCTTTTTGGGGCTCTGCCCCCACACAGGTCTTGACTAAAATGCTCACTACAGTAATAGGTACAACTAAATGTTTGTGTTTTTCTGAGGCCAGTTGGCAGACAAGAAGCACCCCCATGGGTGTGCAGATAAAGTGAAGGACCGCATTCCGTCCACCAAGCCAAAGGCTTTTAGAGACATGATATCAATGTGCCAAGGTTGCAATCTGATTACATGAGGGTTTTTTTTGGTGTCTGTTTGGGAAGCCAAGCCAGCGTCAGCAAGAGAATTGTGTCAATACAGCTTGTCTGTGATAAACTCCAAGCTGCATGGCCCAGGAGTTGGCCTGGGGGTAGATTTTCGTTCAGGTTAAGGACTTTGACTAGCCAGCACAGGGACATATGAGATGGCACATCCCTAGGGACAGAGACCAATGGCCCTTAGTGACCAGTATCCTTCCCAGGACCCAATAAGGAGCTTCCCACAAAGCTGTGATGGGACCTGCTGTAGCACAGAGTCCAAATTTGGACGTAGGGTGCCAGTAGTGTGATACAGTGCCAGTAATGATGAAGCAAGCGTCAGAGGGCCCATTCAGGACCCAAGAGTGTCCGTGAGGGACTTCTCACAGTGCCTGGGCCGCTGAAATCCAGGGCAGTTTGAGCCTATAGGATGAGCCTGTTACTCTCCACATGGACACCAAAGGACCAGCCAGTGCGCTGGTGTAGCTGCTAAAGAACTAACATGTGGATGTTGTATAAGATAGTGAGTTTGTATTTGTTGCTCTGTCAGGGGCAAGCGTTATTCGAAAATGAGTTCCATGGGGCAGAACGCTCAGGGGGTCTCCATAGCACCCTCACAGTAATCCTGCTTCTCCCACCCTGTTTTCCAGCATGGGCTACTGCATCCTGTTTGTGCACGGACTGAGCAAGCTCTGCGCTTGTCTGCATCGATGTGGGGCCACCACCCTGACCGTGTCCACTGTGCTGCTGCTATTGCTTTTCTCGTGGAAAACCGTAAAACAGAATGAAATTTGGCTGTCGAGAGAGTCCCTGTTCAGGTATGACGAGACGCATGAAAGGGAATCTCTTGCCATTTGTTTTTTTGACTTGCATATTGGTTTCCAAACACATGAGGTAACGTGGGTCGGGCACTATTTATTAATCCAGAAAAAAAAAAAAAGTGAAATTTTAAATGGAAGATGTAATTTTATTTTCAGTTTTAACTTTGATTTTTAAAATGGTATTATATAAAGTCTTACGGGAGCTCGTGCTCAATGAATTTATGAAAATAAGGCTCGTGGGAAGGTTTTGGGGTCTGAATTGAGATGGAAAATGATGAGCTGAGCTGTCAAGTCAGCTATAAACGTAAGGTCGCCTAATTTCATTGTTCAGACAAGTGAATGGTAAAGAGGAGCACACAGCAAGAAGGAAGAGAAACGCGATACATTTTCTTTGGAATATTTCAGGACAGGAAGTTGTGATCTGTGCTCTCGTAGCTTTATTTTACACATTAATTGTGAATGAGGCAGTGGAAGACTTTTTCACATCCTGGTTGGTTTTCCTGTGGGCTAGAAGCTGTTTCTGAATATAACAATGTCAACCTAGAGACCTGAACTTGTCATAAAGTATAAACATTCTTTGGGACTGCCGCTCAGCGTACTGTGTTTCTGGGGCTTAGTCTGTGTCACTAATGCCACAGCCCTGGCGACCTTCACCTGGGCTCCCCTGGCAGTACCGCACCTGGCATTCTGTAGTGTTTTCCCATTCTCCAGTCCCTGCCCCCTTTCAGCTTTTGTTCTCACTTAGGATGCAATTGCCCGATTCAATCAACACTGCTTTTACTTGGTTCCCTGCTCAGCGGGTACCCAACATTTATTCTTCGGAGGCGAACAACTAAACAGAATTAGGATCCCTTGGGGAAAAAAAAGGGAAACTATTGTAAGAATATAAGAAAGTGCACAGAATTGAAGGACAGGTGGAGAACCTGGCACGCAGCGGACAGGAAGCAGGAATCTGGATAGTCTGTCTTGAGCTCTTGCTTGAGCACTCTCACAGGAACAAATGGATAAACTTACACTATTTGTGGTTTGTTTGTTTTTTTCCTTCTATTTTTACATCAAAGTCCTGGGAAATAAAGTCCTCTGGTTGAGCTTGAACTTAGGTCAAGTGCCTGCCCCTGGTCCCCACCGGGACACTGAGATGACTGATCTGGTCGAAGAAGCTCCTCTGACTTCCATGGTCAAGTTAGGGCAGGTTCCACTGAGACGTCACACAGGGAGGCAAGAGGGCATTCCCCGCAGGCAATCCAAGTATTGTAAGAGGGGCAGAGACTCTGGGCTGCCACAAATGAGTGAATGAATCAATAAACAAGTGAACAAACGCACAAATAAAGCAAATGTTCACTGCATTTTTCTGCTATTTTCAAATAATGTATTTGATTCTGTGACTTGGCCATTTACCTTTTTTTAATAGGAAAAAAATATTCTGGCATGCATGTCTCATTAGTTGATTTATTATTACTATGTCATCGTCATCATTATCATTGTCATCATCATTATTTCAATAGGTACTCTAGGGACCCGCTGCTACGTAAGGTTTTCTGTGTGGATGTTTTTATGAATTTTTCTGTTTTCAATTTTTGGCTTCAGATTCTTTGCCATCTCTGTCACATCCCTCCACCTTCAGTGCAGTTCTCACACAGCACCACGGACTCATTCCCTCCTACTCCCCAGGACTGAGGTCATTCTACAAATACAGAGCATTGAAGTTCAGTAATATAACTTCTAGACTCTGTTGTTGTTTGTTTTATTTTTTTTATTTTTTTATTTTTTGCTTTTGCTTCCAATAGTCAATGCTTGAATGAGAAACTTTAAAATGGTTCTGCCCTGTGTTAAACCCTTTCCTTGAATAAAGGTACTAGCAGTGGTTGTATCATCTAATGATTTTTACTGCTTCATCAGAGCAACTTGGGGAATGGATTTTGGCAGGCAGCAGTTTATTTCAAGGATAACAAGTTAGTGTTCAAACCCTCCACAACGGACGCCAGCCATTTAAGAAAAGAAAAACAAAAAGCTCATTGACCTTACATCCAGAAGCTTCTGTTCTTTTAGATGGAAGTATGTAGTAAGTCAACAGTTTATTACAAAAACACTGCCATTCCACATGTGTGTTTAAAGAGACATTGTGCCTTGAGAGGCCTTTGGTGATCAAGTAGAATTTTGTAGAATGTGCCAATCAAAGCTATTGATAGTTTTTCTAGAAAACTTTGCCAATTTTAATTTATCTGTTTCCTGAGGAAACTTTTAAGAATCTGACACTTTAAGAATATTCTTTTACCTTCAAGACTGGATGTTTATAGGTATTCATCTGTGCTGAGTAACGTTCAAATCAGTGGAGTAAAGATTTACCAAGAATGTATGAGGCAAGATGGGGTTAGTGATTGAGTGTGGGGTCTGGGGTTAGACTTCTCGGCTGTACACCGAGTTCCCCCACGTCATAGCTGTGTGGTCTTGGACGAGCTACTTAACCAGCCCATGCCTGAGTTTCTTCATTTACAAATTTGGAATAATACTAGTCTTTAGCTCCTGGATGTAGTATAAAAAGAGAAGACTACGTGAAAGATGCGTAGGACGGTGTCTGGCATATGGTGAACACGATAAGGTTTTCAAATTACTGCTATGCACTGTGTTCTAGGATATGAAGGAGGGAGGATAAGAGGGAAGGAGGGGACAAGATAGAGACACTGATTGTCTTTGGAGGAGCTGGGAGTCTGCATGGCAGTCAGACACATGAACACATTTTAATATAATGTAGCAAGTGGTAAACTGGCGTAGATGCAGGACACGGTATAAATGCAGGCAGGTGACTAAGGCCAACCCAGACCATCAGGGCTGTTCTCTTGTAGGCCAGAGCTGAAGATGGAATGAGGAGGAAACCTAAATTAGCTTTGATGGCCCAAACCAAGAGTTGGCCAAATTGAGTCAGGAAAAGGTGCAAGTTCTACATACTCATAAGCTGAAGTCCTTGGCAGAGGCCCTGTTTCGGTTCTCCCCTCTGTTCCAAACAATAATCCCCTTGGTTATCCCCAGCACATGTGGTCTCTCTGAGGCCTTTCTAGTTATGTGGGCTGGTTTTGCTTGTCAATACCATGAACAGTCTTACAGAAGATCTTAACATAGACCTTTGTGTTAGAGAAAATCCAAATGTTAGTCAAGTTCCATCCTTCCCAACTAAGCTGAGGACTTAACACAAAAGATTCCACTGTGTGATGTAGTTTTAGGAGATACAGATGGAGGGTACCCTCACAGCTTTACGCTTCTATTGGCAAAAATCTTACACGCCAAAGCACAAGAACCCAGAACTTATGTCTCATCAGAGCATTTGTCCAAGCTGAAATACCTGTTAAGAGGAGGAATCAGGATTTGAACCCAAATCTGGTGTAAAAGCCAAAGGATACATAAACTTTGTTGTACTTATTTTTTACTTTACATTTTCTAACTTAAGCTAAGCCCATGAAGGGGGGGGGGGGGAGGAAGAGGGAGAGGGAGAGGGAGAGGGAGAGGGAGAAAGAGATATTTTCATAATCATAGCTGCATGGTGTGTTTTCTTTAATTCTTAAATAAAGAAACTACACTGATATCCTAACCTGAGAAGAGGCCAAATGCATAGCTCCAGATAGGCCTAGTAACAAATAATACTGTATCACCAAAATCTGATAAAGTCACCACACTCCATACCCCCAAACTTTCAAATACCTGGAAACAAAGAGACAGCATATTTTCTTTTGCATTCAGTTAAGGGTCTCTGTGAACCCCATCCATGAATTGTTTAAGTGATCCATGGACCATGGATTAAAAATTTATAGCCTACATCATCTTTCCCCTCTGTAGAAAACACATTTCTCTTTCCTCCTCTCTGAATTGCTGAGCCAGAGATATCAGCAGACCTTCCAGGGGAGAGAATATAAACCAGGGAGAAAATATAAACCAGGGAGTGGCAAATTCTTTTGTAAAGGGCCAGATAGTAGACATTTTAGGCTTTGTGGGCCATTCAATCTCTTTCGCAACTACTACGTACCTTCTACTGTTGTCTTGGGAAGGAGGCCAGAAACAATTGGTAAACACATTGGTGCATCTGTGGCCCACAGGGCTGGAATCTGCTTCCAATGATATAAACGTCGTGGAAGTAAAATTCTAATGTTCCTTGTGTCCTGTGGTACCGTTGTGGTTTAGCATCAGTTCTCAGTCAACGTTAGCAATGATTCTGACCATGTACTAGCCTTGGTTGCAATCTCTGCTCAACTACTTACTAGATCTGTAACCTTAGAGAGAGGTCTTCATCTCTGTAAGCTTCAATATTCTTATCTATAATATGGGAGGTACATTAAGATTACCCCTCTGATAGATTGTTGAAGGGATGAAATGAAATACTCCATGGAAATGGGCGCTTAGCCCAGTGCTTGATTCAGAATGAGCAAATTCTAAGTGTGGCATTGTGGAACCTCGGGTTAAAGCCGGTCAAAACAGAACCACACGTTCTTCTTACTTTTCTTTTCCTGTTAACCTCTGGCTGAACACTGCACTTTTTTTTTTTTTTTTAATGTTTGTTTTCTAATCAGGAATTTGGGGGTGGTGCTCCTGACCTGTTGTCCACTAATGCCAACAAAACAAATTGATGTTCTACAAACTTGGAGATATACCCTACAGAAGTGGCTTTTTTGTGTGACTTCTGTTACTTTTCAGTCTCCTGCAAATGCAGGGTGTGAAGGAAAAATACAAAGTGCATGAATTAACTTCATCTTGAGTTGAAAGGGAGCTTTTTTTCATAATCATTGTAATTATTAATAGGGTTTGGGATCCAGCCATATAATTTATGACTACTACATTTCCTTGTGGAGTAAATATGTGTAGGGCTGCATGTTTCCATTAAAACAGTTGGGAGTACTAAATCATAGCACCAAGAGAGCAAACTAAGGAGAATGGCCTGGCCCTAGGGGAAGAGCAACCTGGCCAGTTGCAGCTACATGGAAACTTTTGCCTTTGGCCGGCTGTTTCTTTGCCTTTTTTTTTTTTTTTTTTTTTTTTAAACAAACTGTTCATTGTAAAATGGGAGCCTGGAAAAACACAGCAGAAAAAAACCAGAGAGAACATAAACAACAATGGGAGAAGCAGTGTGTTCTTAGGACTTAGGTTACTCCACCCACTTCTGCTTGCCTATTATGAATATCATTACTTCCTCTTGCCATCACAGGACAATGCCCTGATCTCAGCAAGGCCGTGTTTCCACAGGCCTAATTGTCTTTTCCTCAGTGAAATATAACTTAGAGCAGCTATGCTACTGTATTTCCCCGAAAATAAGACCTAGCCGGACAATCAGCTCAAATGCGTCTTTTGGAGCAAAAATTAATATAAAACCTGGTATTATATTATATTATATTATATTATATTATATTATATTATATTATATTATATTATATTAAAGACCCAGTCTTATATTATAGTAAAATTAGACTGGGTCTTATATTAATTTTTGCTCCAAAAGACACATTAGATTTGATTGGCTGGCTATGTCTTATTTTCGGGGAAACACGGTAATAGAGAGGGAAGGACCAAGTCCAATAAATATGCCAGTTATATCCATGCTGAAATCAAAGTTGTCTTTAAAAACCTACCTGTTATCATTCACTATTTATTTCTAGATAGAAAAAAATCAGAAATTTCCCTGGATAGAAGTTAGATTGTTTTAAAGTCATTATTATCCCATTGACCCAGATACTGCCCCTGTGACTAAATTCACTTTGGGCAATGGCCATTTTAAATATTACATCAAAATCCTAGCTCTGTGTGTCAGCCGGTGGGTCTCATCACAGCGTGACTGAAGGAAACTGATGATTTCACTGAGCACCCAAATGTCAGCATTCATAACTCTTTGTCTTGGGTCAGTTTCCACTGAGAGGAGAGGATTCTTCCAGTCTCCTCCCTGGGGGAGTCTAATCCTGGCTCCCATTATTCAGAGAGCTTTACACAGGCAAAAAACTGGGGGGCTCCCCATGTTTAGAATACACGATTTTCACTTAATCTATCTTTGAGGTAACAGTTCTTCCCCCTGACTTCAACTGTATTTGTTCCTGAGAGCAGGATCTGTCTCATTCGGCTTTTCTAGAAAGCAAACCCCCTGCCGTCTGCTGGGATAGGGAACAATGAATAGTTGAAAAAGTCACCTGGCTGTGCAGGGGAGGGAAGAAGGTCAGGCAGGGCTCTAACTGCTCCTGCTAGAAATTTATGGTCAATCTGTTTTCAGCCACACCCTATGAGAGAGAGAGATGGAGAGAGAGAAAGGGAGGGAGGGAGGGAGGGAGGGAGGGAGGGAGGAAGGAAGGAAGGAAGGAAGGAAGGAAGGAAGGAAGGAAGGAAGGAAGGAAGGAAGGAAGGAAGGATCCTAGCTACCTGCCGTACCTTGGAAATCACCCAAGCAGCTGTACGTAAGTTTGGAATCTGCTGCTTCTGGATGATCTGTTGTCCTTGGGTTGGTCTCTAGCTTCCTGCACTCCCTGTAAATTCTCTCCTCTGGAGAGTTCCTCAAGTGTCCAGCCAGTGGACTTTAAGTGGGGCAATATTTGCTGGTCCTAGAGGCTATTATTTCAATAAAAGTTCCTCAAAAGTTACAATGCCCTAACGAATTCCCCCAACAGGTTTTAACACTTTGTATGAAGTTCCCCTATTAATCTTACCTTTCAATTAAAAAATAAACAAAAACATGTTAGATGGAAGACATGGTGCATTGAAGTGTAATTGTCCAGAATTATCATTCTTTCTCTTTCCTCTCTGTTATCAGCTGCCCTCCTGCATTCAATCCGTATAAGTTCCAGGAATTTTCTTTCTAAGTAACCCTTAAACCCATCTACTTTCATCATTCCCCCTGCCATTACATCTTGGCAGGTGAGCGAACAGGAACTCTAGAGCCAAACTCCTTGGTTCGGAAGCCCAAATGTGCCACTTCTCAGCTGTATTATATTGAGCAGGTTAAGCTTGTGAGGCAGATACAAATGACAAACTGATGCCCTCCTGTCCCGACTCACTCTTTGTATCATCTTCTGAGCTTTGGTGTTACCCTGTAGGGGTTCCCCAGGTATTTTGTTATAGCACCCGAAGCAGGATAAAAGTGACCATATTAGCAAGGTTTTTAACCTTTCTGAGCAAAACCTCATGTCCTATCTGCAACCCATAGAATAATTATACCCACATATATTTTTTAAAAACAATTAGCCCAGACTTAATCCATGGAAAATGTTAATTTCTAATAAAACATAGTAGGGAAACCAGTCTACAATCATCCCTCCAGTAATGCTTAATTTTTGTAGACTATTTCATTTTTTTTTTTTTTTAAGGCAGGCTGTAAGGGAATGAAGGAAAAATTGAATTAACCTGAGCATGCAGGGTTGTCCTCCAAAGAATCATCTATCACCACGACCTGCCACCTCTGCTTCACGTGCAGTTAACATGTTTGTTTAATTGTACACAACCTTCATTGTTTTTCAAAGAATGTTTAGCAACTCATGTAACTTAACAAATTTTCAAAGACTCAGCTTAGATGGATGCAATGGACATTTCAAAGGCAGGGTCACGAAACTGAGTGAAACGTGAAAGAGACTGATAACATTCAATACTCTTGGTGGCTCATTGTCTTATTATTAATTTTTATTATTATTAATTTTAGGTCTGGAGTTCAAACTCTGCCCCATAATGCCAAGGTTCACTACAACTACGCCAATTTCCTGAAGGATCAAGGTCGGAACAGGGAAGCGATCTACCACTACAGAACGGCCCTCAAGTAAGCACCATACATCATAAGGGTGTCACTGTCCTGCTTGTCAGGTCCCAGTATTAGGGGTTGGGGGGCGTTGTTTGTTTCTCTTAATAATGAACCTCTCTTTGGAGGTGATATTGATTTTGGACTCTGAGTCTTATGGCTCAGTGTTCAAGTCTGTTATAAGTGTGGTTGCCCTACTTTACTTATAACTCTTGGTGTTTTCCTGTAAAATTTCCCTGCTACACTTTATGCAATGAAGTGATGCTCAGTTGAATACATATATGCCGGCAAATAGGAGTTGGTTGTTAAAAATATACTCGTAAGTTCTCAGAATATTTGCTCCAGTGAATTGTTCCCACTCTAGCCTTTCCACTGTCTGAAAGGATTCATATGAAGACATTTGGGTGTAGAAATGAAATGTCCTGATGGTTATATTAAATAGAAAGAAAATGAGAAGATACTGATTGCCATGTTGAGAATATGCTAAAGAGGGGGTGTGTATCACAAATATTTTTACCTATAAGCTGCCCTGACACTCTCCTTGTACGCATCCACTAGAAGAGAGTATACCACACATGGCTTTAGATATGACTTCAAGAGGAACTAAAAATTTAAGTTCTGCATTACTAGTGGCAGTCTTTATTGCTCTTAGGTACTCATTTAAATTGTAACTCTAACGTTCAGATGTTTTTTACTAAGAGGTCCCAGGTAACAAACATATTTAACCTGGAACACATGAAGACATGATCACTAAACACATCCTTGGAATCTCCACATGTGGGCAAAATAAAGCAAGGTGAATCCTCTCTTTTGTTGAATACTATGAGGCTCACAAGTTTCTGAAGAGCTTTTCATGCGCCCAATGATTCGCCTACATTTGTTTGAACTTTCTGGTACTGTTCCACTTACGGACCTGCTTAAAAATATATAAACCAAACAAATCATGTATTTCACTGAACCGCCAACTAGGATTGTTTCAAAGCTTAGTTTGAAATTGTCATTCTTTTTTTTTTTTTTTCTTAAGATTTTATTGAGGAAGGGGAACAGGACTTTATTGGGAACAGTGTGTACTTCCCGGCCTTTTTTCCAAGTTGTTGTCCTTTCAGTCTTAGTTGTGGCGGGCACAGCTCAGCTCCGGGTCCAGTTGCCGTTTTCTAGTTGCAGGGGGCGCAGCCCACCATCCCTTGTGGGAGTCGAACCGGCAACCTTGTGGTTGAGAGGACGCACTCCAACCAACTGAGCCATCCGGGAGCTCAGCGGCAGCTCAGCTCAAGGTGCCATGTTCAATCTTATTTGCAGGGGGTGCTGCCCACCATCCCTTGAGGGACACGAGGAATTGAACTGGCAACCTTGTGGTTGAGAGCCCATGCTCCAACCAACTGAGCCATCTGGGAGGCAGCTCAGCTCAAGGTGCCCTGTTCAATCTTAGTTGCAGGGGGCGGATCCCACCATCCCTTGTGGGACTCAAGGAGTTGAACCAGCAACAGCAACCTTGTGGTTGAGAGCCCATGGCCCATGTGGGAATCAAACCAGCAGCCTTTGAAGTTAGGAGCATAGAGCTCTAACCACCTGAGCCACCAGGACGGCCCTGAAATTGTCATTCTTAAAGCAACTGACCTGATTTGAAAAATTGTCCTTTCGAACAATGTACTACATGACTGTATTGTCATCAGTCAAAACCTTTTAGACTTTAGAACCTGTTACTTAATATTCAGGATGGCAAAAACTTTCAACTGTCATATCAAGTTTGCTATCAAATACTTTTCCAAACATTATAAGAAATGTAAGTCCTGGAAGAATACTTGTAACAAAGTTTTTTTATTGAGGAATTAAAATATTTATTAAGAAATAAAAGATAGTTTTAAGATTTTAAACAAGTATATTCTTTTTACTGGAAGACAGCTTACCCAAACGTTTATAATGCTTATCTCTGGTTGGTGAGATTATGGTTGAATGGTTTTTTCTTTATATTTTCTTTTGTGCTTCAGATGTTTCACAATGAACATGTATTACTTTTGCAATGAGGAAGTATCATTTTTTAAAGGGCATATTCCTTCAAGGATACACATAAAGTGTGATTTGGCTTTAACCATTAATGTTTCAACGATTTTAGGTGGCATTCTTGAAAGGAGTAAAAGAGCAGTAAGTTTGCATGAAACATTGGTTGGAAGGAAGTGTATCAGTATCTTCTTAAATTTGTTTTATTCTAACAGACTATTTTTTCTCCAGTTCAGAAAGAAAATTATGGCAGACCCTAAGGTACAGCTTGGGGCAAAGGTATAAATTAAGCAAAATTCTCTGGCAGCTGATTTTACTGAATTATATATAGTAGCTGGTTGGGTACTTCTGCTTCTTTCCCTTGAAACAAAAATAAATGTTTGGTTCAGCCACTGTGCTTCTGGAAGAAACATATCCCTTGAGAAATGGGGAAAAACAATTAAAGCTATAAATATACTGCACAGCAATTAGTGAAATAGTTCACCCTCTCAGACCAGGCTCAAAATACTTCTGATTTAAAGTATCATCATTTTTGTGTGGATACTTCCGTGGTGAATTTTCAATAGATGTGGGTGTTGTTTTTATTTAAATAAATTGTCACCCTGTGTTAGAGAGAAAAGGAAAATACCAGGACTGTTCATCATTTTGATGATTATTTTTCCTAGGTGACTGAAAGATTGCCCTTATTTTGATATTGCTATTTCTTTGTGGAAGTTGCTGAGACAGGCATTCCTCCCCCTCCCAATTGCTCCACCCTTATTTCAACTTTAGTGTATCTTATGTTTCCTTTATTTGCATAAAGAAGAAAGAGAGTGATTAGGGACAACAGGGTTAAAAGGGATATTATCTTTGTCAACAAACACAAGTGTTTGCTTTGCTGTGAAAGGCAGCTCTCATGTTTACACCTCTTGTGTTTATTCTGGGTTCTATAAAGCTTGAGATTCTATACACTAGAGAATCAGAAGACCACTGGTAGATCTGCCAGATGCCTCCAAAGCTTCCTGACCACACAGTTACCCTGAGGAAGGTTTCTACCATTCCACCTCACGTGGTGGGAGTAGAAAGTCTAGAGCCTTCCCAATATCTCAGTCCTTCCTGCACAAGCTCTCCCACGAAATGCCTCATCCCATAAATCCAAAAGGACAGTTGTCCTGCCTGGATGAAGTGCAGAAGACATTGAATGTGTACTTGATTGACCCATGGTTTGTTGATTAGCATAAAAAGTCAGTTACAAATGGAGAGTTATAAAACAAATTATGCACACTCTTGAATGTTTGATTATACCTTAAAATGTCACAGGTACATCCGTTCACCAATCTTCTAATACCAAACCAAATCCTTTCCTTTGAGTTAGAGACTTCAGATTAGAATCTGCAAAACCACATCCCATAATTCATTTGTATAATGATCAGTTTTGATACTTTAAAAAGAATAAAATTTTAAAGATTATTTGAGATTTTTCTCCTCCAGTTTTTTCCAGACCTCACTCACATCTAATTCAACAGCAATTTTTGAGCAACTTCCCTTTTTAAAGTATTTCCAAAGTATTTGCTTGATTTTCATAGAAATAACAACGCACATTTTTGCATTTATATTTGATCAGTTTGAAAGATATTTCACTATATTAAACTGCAACTGGAGTAAATTTGTTAAAAAAACACAATAGACTCTTAGCAGTCAGTCATGCAACTCAACCCAAGGGAGCAAAAGAGCCCACCCAGGCTTACAGAGAAAGTTTGTTAAGTTCTGGGTATCTACCAATATGTTTTACAGAGAATAGAGAACATCTGAAAATCTGACAACAAAATTAGAGTCTGTTTGTAATACAGTTTTCACAATAGATAATAAAGTCACGGAATCTATTTTTAATCTTATATTTAAATTCCTTGCAAGACTCAATTACTGGATGGCTTAATGGGCTAGTCATCAAGAACCCTGCACTTGGGAATGAGAATAGAGTTTGCCTTTGTCCAGGTAGGTCAGGAAGGTCTCTCCACTGTAAGAAGCAAATTGTCCCATGTTCCCTGAACATTTGTTCACTTAGGTGCCCTCTTCCTCCCACCCTTCTATAATAATCCCTCCCCACACCCAGATTTGCTGATGTGTCCCAGGTTCTCGGATACCAGGTGCAGGATTCCATCCTGTAAAAGGGCTGTGATTCTCAGTCACCCCGACGACTATTTTCTTTTCACAAGTGTGGTTTCAACATGAAATACACAGTAAATCATCTAAGATTTATCCCTTCCCATAATCCTATTGTGCAGGAGATGGAATACTTTGCCCTGTGGGTACTCAAGTGTGTTTGGGCAGCCATGGGAGCCTTAGAGAGGCCTTGCCCACTCCTAATATATCTGTTATTGATATTTTAAATGGAAGATATGAAGGGAGAGAAAACTATTCAAAAGGAATTGAAGTCCCTGACTAGGCTCTTTTCTATGGGCATAACTACAAGGGAAAGAATGTGCTTTTAATGCCCCTGTGCAAAAAATTCTCCACTTGTTATTTAATTGACTAACACATGAGAAAAGCTTTCTGATTGGAATTTTTTAATTCATAAAATAGAGACTTGTTATGATTGTAGCATCCCTTGATATCATTCTTTATGTTCCCTCCTATGTGGATAACTGGAATGCTGCAAGGAGATTCCATTAGACTACAATAAGTACATGTGGGGAAAAGGGAAGTAATAAAAATGGAAGAAATCCCATATTATTAGATTCTAAAGAAATCTAACCATGTCTAATTAACCCACTGTTCATTGATGTCCTGAGTATATCAGTAAGATTACTTTATTATAATTCCTTTGAAAAATGCTATCTATAAAACTGGTGGAGTTTGAACTTTTTTTTTTTTAAATCAGGGTTTACTTAGAAAGTCCTTTACACAGTCAATTTTGAATAAGCATTTAAAATAACTCTCATGAGTTCGGGTGTCCTTGGATACCAGCTGCTATGTATTTCTGGAAATAATTAAAATTCCAATACTATTCGTTAGCCGCTTTTACAAGTGGAGATGGGTCCTTCCACTGGTGTGGTACTTTCGTTTGTAAAAGTCCAAATGTGCTTTCCAGTATTACAAGCAGACACTTGAAATTATTTTTGTTTCTCTTGTTGATGAAATTATATTTTCACTATATATTAGTTTTGTTAATTATCTCACAGTTTTCTTCATTAAATTTAAGAAACTAAACATTATTTCATTTAGAAAAAAGAATTTTAGTGACATTGTGGAAATACTTATAGACTAAATTTCCAAATAAAAGTTTCATAATTTATATTTAAAAATATTTCACTTTCTGTCTTTTTTTCCGCTTTATACCATTGTTTCACTTCACAACCTCGCTGTGGTTCCCCAGGAAACAGAATCGGAGGCAGAGATTTGCGTGCAGGAAATTTATTCAAAAGTGCTCTCCGGAACACCAGGGAAGGAAGCCAGGGAAGGAAGGTGTGCAGAGGGACACACTGAGATGCAGAACATTTCCTAGGAGACTTCAGCTGATTCTATAGGGAGCTCTGGATGGGCCCTCAGAGTTGTCCTGAATGGAGGCACGAGACGGAACCTTTATACCCTCTTAGCAACTACACACTGCCCCCGGGGCAGAGAGGGTACCCTTGAGTGAGGCAATTCTTTGAGGCTGAGAGCAATGCCCAGAGAACTGGGCTTTGAGCTCTCAGCAGCTGGGGGACCAAGTGTCTTAGACTTATCTGGGTGGTTTAAGCTGTACAGCATCCACTGCATCAGCTTAGTTTATGATTTCTTATATAAGTAAATATCATTTAGGTTTTCTGTTAAAATGAAAATAGTGGCATTACTTACTTCTTTGGGGTGGAATATTACAAGATAATTCACACAAAAGGCTTAAAGCAGTGTCTAAATGTCTGGCAATGATAAACTCAGTAAATGTTAATGTATCCAAAATCGAACCCCTTCTCTCCACCTCCAGTACCCATCATCTCTCACCTAGATTATTGCAGTATGTTCCGGTCTCTGGTCTCCCCGTTTTCACCTCTCCCTGCTCCCCTTCAATCTGTGCTCAACACAGCAGCACAGAGATATTCCACTCCTAGCAATCTGTGCTCAGAACACGCCGCTGGCTCCCATCTCGTTCATGGTGAAACTCAAAGCCCCTGTAGCAGTCTTTACTCCCTGTACAGCCTGCCCCCCTTGCTTCCCAGCCTCCCCTCCTACTACTGTTCTTCTTCACTCAACTCCAGCCATGTAGACCTCAGGCATACACCAGTCACGTCACATTCCTATTTCGGAGACTCCACATTTGTCATTCTCTCTTCCCAGAATGCTTTTCTTCTCTAAATGGCTGCCTCCCTCCCTTCCTTCAGGACTCCTCACATAATGGCATCTTGTCCCTGAGGCCTACCTGATCACCCTACTTAAAAGTCCAGCCACCCCCAACATACCCTATTCCCCTTCTTTGCTTCATTTTTCTCCACTGCATTGATCACCGTCTGCTGTGGGCCCTTAGCAGAGGGCCTGGCACATTGTAGGTGCTCAATAAATGTTTGTTGAAAGAAAGACTGAATTAATATAAGCATAAAATCTACAACACAGGCCCCCTTAGATTCAGAGGACAACTCCATAAGGACAAGCAGTGTTTCTCACTGGGAGAGTGGTCGACAGTTTAGGTGTAACAATTCTTCATTATGCAGGACTGTTTGATGCATTGCAAGATGTTTGACATCCCTAGCTGCTGCCCATCATGTCTGGGGTGATGCCCGAGGTGCCTACCGGGGAAATGCACTTCCTTCCTTCCCCACTTGTCATGATCTCCTTGGTTGGTAGTTATTGATTAGGAAATGGACACATTTTTCCTGCCCACGACTGTTTTATCTAAGTTGATCCAACAACCAGAGTGTCCTTCATGCTACGAACTGTTTTTACCATAAGTTTTCCACAAGCTCATCGATCTGTCACACAGGACTTTGAATCTCCTTATAACCTTGGATGTGGCTTTTAAAATTGTTCGTGTCTGGAATTCCATTTGGTGTTGAGCATATCAAAAAAGCTTGGAGGAAATTGCTCTGGAGCCTGTGGGGATCATTTGCTTCAGATGATGAAGGATTGACAGGCTTTGGAGTGAGTGCTTGACAAAGAACATTCCTACATTGTTAAAATGGAGAGGGTCATGTGTCCTTCACATCTGAGAACCCACAGTATGGGAGAAACAGACGGATACAGGAAGACTTCAATGTTCACTGGGTTAGCCATGAAGAAATAATGGATGTTGTTTTGACTGATAAGGGCAGTCAAAGGCCATGAACCGCAGTGAAGAAAATTATTTTTTTTGGAGGATAGCAACCCATATGAGAGAAGGCGAGCTGGCAGATTCAGCCTGTCATGGCTTCATTATGGCTATGGAGGGAGCTTAGTAAAACCACCCAGACGTCCTGCAGCTGGCCCCAAAACATTAAAGGTATGCAGTGTAACAGGTAGGATGGTATGATCTCATTTGTTTACATCCAAGCCAACTTGTTCTCAGAGGTCAATATGTTAATAATCATATTGTTATAGAGAAGGCAAACTAAAGCACAGACATACATTCAAAATCACAGAGCTAGAAAGTCACCCATGACTTCTGGCTCCACATAGTTATTTTTCCACTCCACCAAAGCAATTCCCATTCATCTGCCACAAAAACTAAAGTTCGTCACGATCACCGAAGCCTCTGGGAAAGGTTAAATTATGTTCATCATTTTCTATAATTAGAAGATCAGAGAAGTGTTTAATTCAATACATTCCCCAAACTCTAGAGGTAAATTCTCAGGAATCAGGAAAATTCAGCCATTTCCTGAGGGCATCAGAAAGCCCTGGTTTTACTTTAAATTGTCTTAGAAAATCAAATCAGTTGGGTGGAGTCCTTCTGGATTACTGCTGGAGGTCATCCATTGTGAGAGGTCAAATTATTTAGTTGGTCCCTCTTCGGAGAGTGTGTCACATTTCCCTAAATTGTGTTTGAGTTTTTTTCCCAAGGCTGTCTGTAATGGATGGGAAGGAGTACATTGCAAAAAGGAATTGCCAAGACATTTGCTGGGTGTTAATGGCGATTTTAAATAATTAAAGAAGCAGACCAGTAATCAATGTCACCTGGGTGTAATTTAGTGATGTGATGATTCAAATTTTATAACACAAAGGAACCAGGCACTTAAGAATGCCAGAGACTAATTATGTTTGAAAATATGCTGTTGACTCCTGAAGTGAAGTTTATGTTGGGTATTTTTTAGTCCAGCGAGATGCAGGTTTTATAGTTTGTTTTTTACCCAGTCATGCTTTTCTTTTGGAGTGTTTTTTCCTCAACAGGAAATAGAAAATAAACATGTGACCTTAACATTAACCTCAAATAAATTAATGTGTGGAATGAGAATCAGACAAATAAATCAGGGTGTGTATATTCTGAAAGGAAATTGCAAACTGGAACATGTGATACAATGTTACTTAAAACAATGAAATGCCTTTCAAAGTACTCAAATGAAAAAATATCAGCGTCCTTAAGTTTGGACAGATTGTACAAAATTTAAAGTAAATGACTGAAAGAAAATATAAAACCAAACTTTAGTCGTATATGTATATCTTATGTCTTTAGATCTTTAATTGTAGTTAAAGCTTAAGAACCATGTATAAGAGAGCATATATATATATATATATATATATATATATATATATATATATACATCTTTTACACTTACTGAGTGTTGTTGATTCTAGATTACTTTCCGTAATACTGTGCTTTCCAGAGATACCATAATTATTTTATCTGACAGGAGACAATTTTTTTTCAGTGAATAAGAATCTCAGTGACCATGCTTCCTGAGTTTATTTCACTTTGGTCACTGAGGACCAGTTTCTATAAGATCATAGTTGAATGGATTGGTTAAAGGAAAAAAGGAGAAATTACTCCAACTGGAAGCTCTAATTTGTATTTATTTTCCGAAGATGGAATGACTGGTGTTGTTTGGGAAAATAAATAGATTGACAGGAACCATCTGCCTTAAAAACACAAGTACTTCTGAAAAACTTGTTTGATTTTAAATAATCTATTATTAATTTCTCCCAGCCTCGCTTTCCTCAATTGTAAAATAGTACAATAATTCTACTTTTAAACTTAGGGAGGCTAAGTGAGATAAGGTATGAAAAAGCTCTCTAAAATGTCAAGGTATCATGAATACATCCCAGGTCCTTTGGGACCCATTTTCTTTCGCTCCTGTCTTCTGTTTTTCACTTAGGCTACTGTTTCTCCCACTGACTACTTCCTGTTGATATGTTATTGATGTTGATTCTTCCCAGAGAAGATAACTGGGAATGGAGAGGGATAATAATGTTCTTAACTACCTACTGTATTAATTCTGCTTAAGGAAGAGCTGATAGATAAAATGTAAGAACCCCTTACATGCTCAAATAGATATGTTTATCAAGAATGTAAATTACCGAATACATCAGAAAAATTCTCTTCTGCTCAGAGAACTATATCTGTGTACCTAGATTTCTTTTTTAAGGAGAAAAAAAATAGACTTCCTTATACCCCAGAGCTATTTGACAATATAACACATTTTCTCTGTAATAAATTTTAAGAGTTTAATTCACCAAAATAATAATGTCTGAGGAGCACTCGTAGACAATGCAAATGTTGAATAAAACTGTGAGAAAGAAAATCCAATGACTGTTCACATTGGTCTTAAAAAAGTAGGCCCGACAATCACCACTCTGCTCCAGCTCAGTGAAGCTTTTGTTGAAGTTTTTTGAGATGGGGAAAAGAGCTTTTGTAAAACATACCTGTAGAATTCAAAGTCAAGATGGCCTTTATTTATTCTGACAATTCATGTGGCAACATAGACATCTCTTAAATTATTCATCTTTCCAAAAGAAAATTCCTCTCCTGGAGACCTCAGGATTGACTTAGAGCCAAGCCAATTCAAACACAAGTTTATTTAAAAAGTAAACACACAAAATAAATTTTGTCCTTGTGTAGGTCTTCAGTACATCAAAGGATCTGTTTTAAGAAAACGTATAGAAAAATCAAAATAAAAAAACTTTTAAAAAAGTGTTGTTTTTTTTCTGACCTGGTTGTTAAAGGATCCTTTTAATGAAAGTCAACTTAGTTTCATAAATAATGCAGTGCTCACTTGCGATTAGGTGAACCTAATCAGATAACCAGTGAGAGAGGACGTTGCTAGCAGACCCTTACTATTACTAGGAATAAACAACATCTATTCAGTTTCCAGGTGGAGGGTTGTGCATGGTAATAGATTCAGCAAATCATTGTAAATGCCAGTAATCTCCTTCTTGGAAGGGTTGGGACTCTGTTTAATTAACACAGAGCCTCTTTTCTGACTGTAGCTGGCCAAGAAGCCTTCTCCTAAGCTTCATGGTTCTGTAGCCTTGGAGCACAAGGCATACATACGAAAGGCCTTTCCCTCATAGTGCTTATGTGTGTTTCTCTTTCTTTTCCTTCTCAGTACTTATTTTTGTTTTGGGGACTTCAGTGTGGATTTATATTCTGTTTCTGATTTAAAAGAGAGAGAGAGGGGAAGCCCCTTATAGTCAGTGAACTTTGAAAGTACATGCCATTCATTTAAATGGCAGTGGGATCGTGAGTGAATATAAAGTCCGAAAAGATGGGCTGAGCGCCAGCCAGAGAGGGCCAGCTGCTTGCCAGTGCGGACAAGAGCTTTTACACATGGGGAGCCAGCCCATTGTGGAAGCTCGTATTGAATTTAGACTTCCCTTTTCCATGGTTTGTGCTTTCACCTCAGACATTTATTTTGAGGACTCCAAAGCCTAAAGAAATAAGGAAAAGATCAAGTTTTAAGAAATTGCCTCTTCTGAGAAGCAGGTGTCTCAGGATGCTTTTTATTACTATTTGTATTCTGGGAAACAATGAGAATTGCTCTCACCATGTTCACTGGACACCCCTTAAATCATTTGGAAATCAGAGAGAGCTTTGTTCAACATCAAAGAAAAACAATTTTTTTTTTTTTTAGAAGAATTTGAGCCCTAGCTGTGATGTGCTCTCCGTAACCACTTCCCAACTAATTCTTAGACACAAGTTTTCCAGGCATGGAGTGAATGTACAGGTAGAAGAATATTTGTTTGTTTGTTTTTTTCTTTTGGTCTGTCATCATAGCTTTGATATCCTGCAGTGGCATCTCAGAGCACCCAGAACTTGCTATCCCTCAGGAACTGTGAGATTGGGTTTTAAGGGGTAGTACCAGGGACCCTCTAATTGTCTTTGCTAATTAAGGATGAGAGAGAAGCAAACAAGAGTGTCTGGGCTGGTGTGTTTTCTTTTCTACAACTTCCTCTCATAATATATCTTTCCCTACAGCCTCCAAAGCCATTGTGAAAATTTAGGATTTTTAAGCTGTGGGAGAATATAACATGCACCTGAATTGATGCTATTCCTTGTCAGTCAAGAGGAGCATTGGCCAGAATGTCTTAAAAATACCAGTTGTGAGGGATGTTCATAACTGTTCGGTAAGGAAGTAGGGGAGGGAGGTTTTCAGGGGCAAATAAACTTAGGAAGCTCTGGTGACACAAATATTTAAAAAAAAAAAAAAAGTTACGCAACTTGTCTTTTTGGCCTTTTAATAGCAACCCCTGCTGTCCCAAACTTAAATTGATTTTCTTAGAAGGTGTAGAACAGGGTAGGAGCGGGCAAACATGGCATCTGTTTGTCAAGAGACTTGACAAGTACAGATCCTATTTTTATTACTTGGGCATTAGCTTGGCTTTTCTATATTAAAAGCCAGCTTCACAGGCTTATTCAGACAGAGTACTCTGGGTGACAGAGATGGAGAGAGCCTCTTAGACTGTGAAATATGTCCGCTCGAAATGGAGCAGAAACAGCTAAACTGTGTAGCTGTGCTGATTGGCCTTCACAGTTCCGCCTTAAGGAAGTAAATTGATTCATTTCCTTTCTTAATCAGCACAAATTTGGTTTACTGATATATAGCAAACCTCCATATTTGCTTTTGAACGTTAGGAATGTTATTTTCATTGATTGTACATTATTTAATTTTTGATTTTTAAGTGTCTGTCAGACTTTTCATTCTGAGAACTGTATCAGGCCCAGTAGTACCAAATTACAGTCGGAGGGGGCGATCAGATAAAATGGAGAAAGAAAGTCAAGATGGACAGCCACTTGTGGGATAAAGTTTATTTTTATGGGGAGATATTATGTGTCACCTTTTCTCAATAATGGTGGTCTAACTGATGCTTCAGTCCAAATGTGTTTATGAAGATGCCTCATCCAAGGTACTCCCAGCATCTGGTGTAAGTAGTGAGGACTGTAGAGGCAGCTGGTCAGCAGTCCCACCAGGACAGAAACTCAGCACCTGAGGCCATGAGGATTTTCTGTCAAAGGAAGTTGAAAGTAATTATAGGCTCCAAAGGACTAAAATTTATTTAACTCTGGTAGATTCACATACTATTTATTTTTGTACTATTTGGGAGTTATTTACTTTTACCATTAAGTGGCCTATGTGCATCCTGGCTTTATTTATATGTGTATAGCTGCAAAAATAATTGACCAAAGATTTGACATAAGAAAGAAGAGCAAAGCTGGAGACATCGTGCACCCTGATTTAAAACTATATTACCAAGTTATAGTAGTCAAAGCAGTATGGTATTGTTATTAAAGAGGACATATTGGTCAACTGAACAGCATAGAGAGCCCAGAAATAAACCCACATGTATATGATAAATTAATTTACTACAAAGGAGCCAAGAATGAAGAAAAGACAATCTGTTCAATAAATGGTACTGGGAAAACTGGATGGCCACATGCAAAAGAATGAAACTGGACCATTATCTTATACCAGGCACAAAACATTAACTCCAAATGGATTAAAAATTTCAATATAAGACCTGAAACCATAAAACTCCTAGAAGAAAACATAGGCTGTCAGCTCCTTGACATCAGTCTTGGCAATGATGTCTTGGATTTGACACCAAAAGCAAAGGCAATAATAGGAAAAGTAAACAAGTGGGACTACATCAAATGGAAAAGCAAAGGAAACCATTGACAAAATGGAAAGGAAACCTACGGAATGGGAAAAAATATTTGCAAATCATATATCTGATAAAGGGTTAATATCCAAAATATATAAGAACTCATAGAACTCAACAAAAAAAATCCAATTAAAAAATGGGCAGAAGATCTGAATAGACATTTTTTCAAAGAAGACATATAGATTGTCAACAGGTACGTGAAAAGATGTTCAACATCATTAATCATCAGAGAAAATTAAAAACACAATGAGATATCATCTCGCACCTATTAGAATGACTAATATTAAAATAGAACAACAAGAAGCAGCAAGTGCTGGTGAGGATGTGGATATAAAAGTGAACCCTTGTGCACTGTTGGAATGTAAATTGGTACAGCCACTATGGAAAACAGTATGGAGGTTCCTCAAAAAAAATAAAATAAAAATAAAGCTGTCATATGATCCAGCATTTTCAATTCTTGGAATATATCCAAAGGAAATGAAAACACTATGTCAGAGTGGTATCTGCAACCCAATTTTCATAGCAGCGTTATTTACAAAGCCAAGACATGGAAACAGAAGACGTGTAAAGAAGCTGTGGTATAAATATACTGAGGGTGCCAAAAAAATGTATACACATTTTAAGAAAGAAAAAAACTATTAAAATTGTAATACAGTGAATGACACTAGCATTCATTTGATTAATGCGATCTTTTGAATGGACATTGTCATATTACACATTGCTACTGCAATTCAATTCAACTTCAAAAAATAATAGATAGATAACATCTCTTAAAATGTGTACATTTTTTGGCACCCCCAGTGTATATGAATGTGTATATATATGTATGTATATATGTATACATTTTATACACACACACACACACACACACACACACACACAAACACAAAATGATATATTATTCAGCCATAAGAAAGAAGGAAATCCCGCCATTTACAACAACTTGGGTGGACCTTGAGGGCATTATGCTAAGTGAAATAAGTCAGACAGAGAAAGACATACAGCAGGTCCTCGATGTCTTTTAGCTCTTGTTTATAGCAGTTAGCTTATGGTAAAATTGTCATTTCACTTAAAGTCACAGAATCTATTGGCAACACTGTGTGAGGATTTACTGTACTGTATGATCTCCCCTACATGTGGAATCTAAAAAAATCCCAAACTCATGGAAAACAAGATCAGATTGATGGTTACCAAAGTTTGGGAATTGGATAAAAGTGGTCAAAAGATACAAGCTCCCAGTTGTAAGATAAATGAATACTGGGGATGTAATGTACAATGTGATGACTATAGTTAACACTGCTGTACAGTATACATGAACGTTAAGAAAGTACCATGTTTTCCTGAAAATAAGACCTAAATGAACAATCAGTTCTAATGCGACTTTTGGAGCAAAAATTAATATAAGACCTGGTCTTATTTTACTATAATAGAAGACCAGGTATACTATATTACAATATAATATAATAAATATAATATAATACCAGGTATAATATAATATAATATAATATAATATAATATAATATAATATAATATAATACAATACAATACAATACAATATAATACTGGGTATAATGTAATACAATATAATATAATACCAGGTCTTATATTAATTTTTGCTCCAAAAGACGCAGTAGAGCTGATGGTCTGTCTAGGTCTTATTTTCGGGGAAACAGAAGAACTCCTATCACAAGGGAAAAAAACATTTTTTTTCTTTTTTAAAATCTATATGAGATGATAGATATTAACTAAACTTCTTGTGGCAATCATTTCACAATATGTAGAAGTCAAATCCTTATGCTGCATACCGTAAACTTACACAGTGACAGATGACTTATGTCAATTATATCTCAATATAACTGGATAAAAAAGATTTGGCATACACATCTCATTACAATAAAGGAAGATTCAATGTGTCATTTTGGTCGTGGCATGCCTGGGGGAGGGCGGTGAAGAACAAGCAAACTGTGCCCAGCTTAGAAGTTTTAGAACAACCAATGGCTTAGTATTTCTCATTTTTCAGGCTGTATCCGCGCCATGCAAGTGCCCTGAACAACCTTGCAACGCTGATGAGAGACACAGCAGAGGCAAAGATGTACTATCAGAAGGCTCTCCAGCTAAACCCACAGCACAACCGCGCTCTTTTCAATCTTGGGAATCTCCTTAAGTGAGTAGAACATGTACCTTTGATCAGGCAGCCTGTGATTCCCAGAAATCCTTCCCTTACTTGGTTGTGCTGTTGTCTCCTCTTCCAAAAGTGGAATAATTAGGGATTTCAAGCTTTGGAGGGGTGTAATATTCATCTGAATTAATTCTATCCCTTATAAGTCAAAATAAGTATTTTCCAGAGTGTCTTTATGTAAGTGTTAGTCCTGGGAGATGTTCATAGATTGTAGGAATGGGGGAATGATTTACATGGTTCAAATAAGCAGGCAATGCTGAGAAGATATTAATAGTTCCTTTATTGCATGCTAAATGCCCTGCACATCCTCAAGAAGGGAATAAAATACAGCATTTCCCTAATCAATCTTTTTTGGTAGGTTATTTCCCAACTATTTCATGAATCTACTTTGTGGAACACGCTGGTCTAGGAAAAGCTGTCTGCTCTTAAAGGTGTAACCAAATGACATAACCACAAGAAACAAAGAGAGGAATAATGATTAGAGTAACTCTTGCTCTTAGGAAGACCTCCCCGGCATAATCACTGGTGTTGGCTTTTCCCTCACTGCCCTATAAAAGGTTAATAGTGCTATTAGTGTCACAGAAGCCTAAAACAAAGGGGGTACTTTTGCATCGTACTTTTTCATTAATGTAAATTCTAAGCACATTGGTAATGGTGCTGGTAATGATAGCAGTGGCAATAATAGAGGTGAAAATGTTGGTAGTTATGGAATTTAACTTCTAAACTTAAAAAAAAAAAAAGGTTGAACATTAGAAATGGAAATTAAAAGGTGAAAATGGTTACAATCAGTTGTGATATACTTATCTGTACTTGTTAAGATGCTGACAATTCACACACTGAATCTACCCTACTAGAGAACACTTTTGGAACCTGTAAGGCTAATAGTATTAGCACTAATAGGATTGTTTCAACGGCCTCGGTAACACATGATGCACCTTCTTCCTGTTTGCCCTTGAATTTTACGTATACATATAAGTCCTTTGTCCTAATGTGTGTGTTAATGCATGATTTTATCTAATTCCATTTGAACAGAGCGTTGAGGTGAGTTAATCACAGAAAGATCTAATATTGTATAAGATGCCATCCTGGTTGGAGTTTTAAGTTTAGGAATGGCTTTATTCATACACTGGAACACAAAATCAAACAACTACTACACACAAGTAAATAAAAGCAAGGAAAGTACAATTAAAATGGAAAAACTAAAAGTATAAATCAGCAAAAGCTAAATAAACTCAATTTTTCAAATTAGATAATTTATTGTTAAAACTTGATAAAAATTGAGAATGATGAAAAACAGTAAGAATGAAGAAGAATTAAACACTGGGACGAAAAGCCTTTTTAGTATGAGTGAGCTCCCTTTAAAAATAAGAACAAATCAAAAGTTGTAGGGAGAATGAAATCGAATTATTGTAGATAACTATTACACTTACAGTTCAATAGGGTGCTTTTATTTTACTCTGAGTTTATTTCTTCTACTAAGTAGCAATGAGTCAAAGGCTAAAAGAAGATAATATTTTTAATTTGGTTTTCTTTGATCCATTTTACTCTTTAAGATGTATACCCTATTTGTTTCTCATTAGGCAGCAAACTTTTTTAAATTGTGCCTTTTTCAATAATCTAGAACTTAATGCTCATTCTAAGAACCCAAATTATCTCTTTAGAGATGAACAGTTTAGACTGGAGAAATAATGTGCCAAGGTTCCTTAGTGAGGAAATAGAAGACGGAATTGAACCTAGATCTAACCTAGTACCCAGGCCCTTCATCACCACACTCGACTGCCCTCTTGTGGCTCACCTCAAAACTGGGGTACAGCCTAGGGCAGTGCTGTCCTGTGGAAATATGAGAGCCAGCATCTGTAATTTAAAATTTTCAGGTGGCAATCTGTCAAAACATTAAAAAGGTGAAATTAACTTTAATAAAATATTTTATTTAACACCACTATATCCAAAATATTATCCTTTTAACACATAATTAATATTAAAAAATTAGCTTTAAAATAAACATGTAGAAATATTAATGAGATAGTGTGCATTCTTTTTTATAATTAATCTTTGAAATCCAGTGTATGTTTTCCACTTACAGGACATCTCAGACTAGTCATATTTCAAGGGCTCAATAACCACATGTGGTTAGTCGCTGCTATTATATAGCACAGACCTTTATTAATGACCTTGACTTTGAGAGAAATGTGAGTCTTTGTCCAGTCCAGAAGCTCTAAATGAGATGTGATTCTGTCAGACCGTCTCAGAAATCTTACAGCACTGAGGACAAATTTCATTTGCATTCTTGGAATTATATGACAGACAGCTTTAGACTTGTTCATAGCAGTAGACTTCACTGAGTGTTACCCAAATATATTTGGCCTCTTTCAAGACCATTTCACTGGATTTCAAAGCTAATCAATTATGATTCTGTACAGCACATTTACAGTGTGACAGATTGATAAGGAACAGCTTTCTATGCCAGCATTCTTAATTCATATTAATTATTGTTGGCCTTGCTGTAACCTAAAATGTAAAAGAAAATAAGCAAGATTAGCATAAACTTTTCATGGATGAAAAGAGCATGAGTCCTAATGGCTCAAAAGAATATAATAGAATATTTATATTCAGGGCATCAGAAAATATTTCTGTGACTGCTTGGCTAAAATAGTTGCTGGTGTTTGTTACTAAAACAAAATATGAAAAGAACTTCTTAAAGAATCATATACTTCCCTAATTGCCAAAACTATCTTCCACTCATGATAGGATAGAGATGTTATATGAGTGTTACAATAAATCTTGTAATTAAAGCTCAGAAGAAGATAGAATGTCCAATAATTGAACTATATAGAAGATGAATTTGGTAAGAGCATACATTTGATTGTCTTATACAAAATTGAATATCTAGAGAATAAAAGAACACAGAAAGAAGGGTAACCATTATCTTTGAAACAAATTTAAATGTTAGCGATAAATTTTCTTATAGCTTTGGCACTAGCCACACCCCCTTTTATTTCATAAAAAGGAAGTTTATACACTCACGACAGGTTTCCCCTTCTCTACTTTTTAACTGAAGCCCCAGAGGTTCCAGAATGCCAGCCCACCGGATAAAGAAAAATGTTTTGAGTTTCCTCCCACCACATTAGGATGTCAACTTTGAGTGGGCAAGTTCTGCATCCTCCCCTTGGAGTGAAATCCCACTCCGCACCACTATGGTGACCTATTACTCCAGGTTACCTCCAAATTTACTTACCTGAGTCTCAACCCTATTACAGTTTCTCCCCCTTACCTTTATCAAACTCATGCCCATCTCTCTCCAGGTCTCCTCCGAATTTTTAGAAGCCGCTTCCAGCATCTCATTAACACCAACTCCATCCTCCTCACTGGTATCTTAGTCTTTTGCACATTTTCACATCATCCTCAGCGACTCGAGCAGAGCAATGACTTACCCTTTCTGCCAACCTGTGCTGCCATCTTAGGTGAATTCAGGAATTACATCAATCACCCAATTCCTCTGCCATCTTCACTCCAGGATCCTCCAGTTCTCCTCTGCCTTGGGCATTCATCAACATGGCCATGCCATGGGCTTTTATTTAAAAAAAAAAAAAAAATATATATATATATATATATATATATTAATTTTATTGGGCAACAGTGTGTTTCTCCAGGGCCCATCAGCTCCAAGTCATTGTCCTTCAATCTAGTAGTAGAGGGTGCAGCTCAGCTCCAAGTCCAGTTGTCGTTTTCAATCTTTAGTTGCAAGGAACACAGCCCACCATCCCATGCAGGAATTGAACAGGCAGCCTTGTTGTTGAGAGCTCACACTCTAACCAACTGAGCTGGCCCTCCGGAGGCTCAACTGCAGCTCATTGCCTTCAGTCTAGTTGTGGAGGGCACAGCTCACTTGCCCATGTGGGAATCGAACCGGGAACCCTGTTGTTCAGAGCTCGCGCTCTAACCAACTGAGCCACCCAGTCACCCGCCATGGGGTTTTTAATTATGCAGACCTTTTCATCCTTTAGTACCTGAATTCTGAAATGTTCCTCATTTGATCTTAACCTCTTAACCTCTGCCCACCTTTCCCATTCCCCCCTCTGTCACTCCTACTGACCTATTGACAGGATCAAGATTATGACCTGCCACCTCCTAGATCTTCTCTGTGCTCAGTTGTCTTCTTTTAAGACCTTCATGTTGACATGCCTTTCATGGCGAGTTTCTTCTCATTCCTGCTGGCCCTGCTCTTTACTGTTGTTAGAACCTCTGTTCTCTCTGTCATGTTCATAATTTATAATTCTATCTCTAATTTATCTGATCTATGTCAGTGATGTATGTGACATCAACTTAGATTTCTTCACACTTGACTGTTATTTACTTGCCTGAGCAGACCCCCCAACCAAAGGTACCTCCACTGCCTGCATTTTGCTTTCCCTAGACCTGTATTTCTCAACCTTTTTCATTATCACACCACCCCTGCCATCCCAGATGCCTTTTATTTTTTTCCTAATCACCCCTCCCCGCCCTAATTAAATACTCAAGAATAAGATTTCTTAGGTAGGGTTGAGCATTGAGATACCGCAAATCATTGTAATATCTAAGATGATTTTTCACTGCACCACCTGTCCTCCAAGAAGCAATTTTCACCTCTGTTGGGAATATATGCCATAGAACTTCATCCTATCAAGCAGTGGAGGTGAAGAGCACAAATCTAAGTTGACTAGGACCCTTACAAAACTCTGAAGACAGCATTGTAGGAAATAACGGGATCGGGGGTTAGAACTATTAGAGATTCATCCTTTATTTTATTACAACATCTTCCAAATATTTCCTGTTTTCCTAACACATGAATCCTTTGTTCCCCTCCTCCTCGGTGCTCATATACATACCCAGAAGATGACATCATCCCTTACGTTTACTGAGACTGTTCTAGTTATTCAAGGTGAATTTTTGCAGGGTCCCTTGTGCCTACCTCAAAATTTCCTGCATGTTCACAGACTCTCTCTTCTTTTACTCTTTCATGGGAGGAATAATTGTCTTGCCTCATTCATAAGACTAGTACTCACACCTGCATGAACACTCTACTCTTCCAGCCTCCCTCTAAATTGAGAAATTGTTTATCCATTACAGACACACATATAGTGTTTATGTGTTTTTTAAAACTGAGGCATAATTAACATACCTTAAGTGTTCGGTGCAATGAGTTTTGACAATTTTGCATACTCTTGTAATTACCCCCAAAATAACATAGAGAATATTTCCATCACCCTAGAAAGACCCCTTGTGCTTCTGTTCAGTAAATTTCTCCCTCTCCTGAGGCAGTCATTGTTCTGATATATTTTTTTTCACCATTGCAGCTTATTTTAGCCTGTTTTAGAACTTTATTTACACATGATCAATTTCTATGTACTTTTTTTTGGTGTCTGGCTATTTTGGCTTAGTATAATTTTTGAGTCTTATCCGTGTTGTTGCATGTTACATTTTATTTATTTTTTTGTGCTGAATAGTATTCCATTGTGCAAATATGCTGTAATTTATTTATCCATTTTCCTATGGGTGGATATTTGGTTTGTTTACAGGTTTGAGTTATTATGAATACTCATGTTGTGAATATTCACGTCTCAGTCTTTATATGTTCATTTTTTGGGGGGGTAAATATTTAAGAGTAGAATTGTGGGTATCTGAATCTTTAATGTTTTAAGAAACTGCCAAACAGTTCTTCAAACTAATTGTACCACTTTCTACTCTGTCCACAATGTGACAGATCCCTTTGCTTCACATCCTTACATTTGGTGTTGTCAATCTTTTTTATTTTAGCTCTCAGTATTCATTACTGTAAAATCTACACGTGTTCTTGATTCTATTTCTTTCCTCTTCTCCCATCCATATCATAGGCTCTTTCTTCAGTTGTCAGGTTCTTCCCATTCCATAGACTTCTGATCCCCTAAGGAATCTTTCTCAGTTCAGCTACTCTTTCAAATTACTCCCCTGACTCCTTCCTTTCTCTGATCAAATTGGCAAGAAAAATGGTTAGCATTCCGTGCTTTATCCTTGATGTTCATTGAGCGTTCCATTGGAGCTGCTGTCTTGAACATCAGCTATGAATCTCTCAGCTCTCATTCCTCTTGATGTCTCTGGAGAAGAACATGACACTGTTGACCACCCTCACTGCTTTGGAAGCTCTTTATTTTATTGCTATCACACATTTTTCTCTTCTGTTTCCAACATCTACTCTTCTTCCACCCTCCCTCTAAATTTAGGAGCACCTGAGAAATTAATTGATTATCCATTACCAGCACACATATAGTCCAAATATCATAGCATTAAGGACTTTCCATAATCCTGCCACTTTCCTCTTCTACCCTTTCTAGTACTCTCCCACACTGTATACACCCAGACGCTCGGCCAAACTGAATCCTTGTCAATGTCTGAGAAACACAAACCTGCACACTGCATTTGAGAAAAATATTATGAATGTTTTAAAGTGAGCACTCTTCCAGTTCATTTGAAATATGTTTTATTTGTATTTTTATAATCTTATACTCAGTGTCTTACAAAACTGAATTATCTGGGAAAAGATGAGAATGTTTACCTACTTCCTCAAGATTTGGGAGTTATTTGTATATAAGCAGATTGCTGACTGAAAATATTTTTGTAAGTATCCCTTCCCCTCCAAAACTCCACATTCATGCTGTGGTTACTAATGAATTGGTCAGGGGTGAGTTTTTTAAATCTATAGTGTGGTTTGCATGGTAGGTCCCTTTTCTCAATCTTTCTTTTGCCTGGATGGCTGCAACAAACATTGCTAAGGCGGGCAGACATCTCTGCACAGGAAGCTCTGTGGGGGAGAGTAAGCTTTAAGGGACCTCTGGTTGTGTTTACATTCCCTTGAAGTAATTGGAATGTCATCATTTTCTTTCCTTGCATAAATATTTCTGACAGATGATAATTAAACAGGCTGGACTGCTTTGTCAAGTACAGGAGTTTTCAGGAGGAGTCTCCTGCGTTCCGAAAAGCATTTCTCCACCCCCTTAACCCTCAATCTTTCCTGACTTCATTTGCAATCTAGTCCCTTTACGCTCCTGTGCTGGGAATGACTAGGAGCAACTCTTGACCAGAGCTGTAGCTGAAAGAAGGTACCATTGAATTAAAAGAATAAGAAAAATGAGGGTAATCATTGGAAATTTTTTCTTGCACATATTATCTGACTTTAGGGGGCCAGACACCTCAACTTTTTATCTTAAATCTTATAGGAGATCAGCTTTGCCCTGACACAGAGGCTACATTTGCAATATAAGTTGTTAGAGAGCATCAGTATTTAGATCATTGGAAAAATCTGAAAATGCTCGATGTAAGGCAAGCAGAGAAGGACAGAAAGGGTAAATGCATATTCCCTGTGTTTCCTCTGGCCCACACCTGCCTTTAAGTCTCTTTTCCTTCTTGGTGATTCCTTACCAGTACTGGCAGCCTCCCTCCCCTGCTCCTCTCCCTCCAGCAGTCCCAGCGTGGTGCTTTCACGGCTGCTGGACAGCATTGCAGAGCTCTCTGCACTTAACCTTCCTGCCATCTCTCTTCCCAGTGAAAAAAACAATAGTAACTGACACTTGAATAACAAATGACAAAGCTCATGCTCATGTCTCCTGAACCTGCCCACTCAGGGTTTGCAGACTGAAGCACCATCACTCCCCCATACAGACAGGGAAACCCGCAAGGGAGGGTCACCAGGAGGAAGCTGTGAATGGGGTCATCTAGAGCCGCGCTGTGGGCTCCATTACGCTGCCGCACTAACCTCCCGGTGCTCTCCTCAGGACCAGGAACTCTGGAGCTTAGTAAGTTTACATATTAGCTCTGCCATGTAGTAGTGTGTGACCTGCGGGAAATGATTTGATCTCGCAGTGCCTCCAGTTACTCATTTGTAAAGTAAAGATAGTACTCGTAACTACATCCTTCATGAGTACTAAATACGAGAGTGCATGTAAGTACTTGACAAACGACCTCACCCTCAAGAAAGATGAAATAAGTGTTAGCAATTATTAATTATTACCAGCCCAGGGACATAATTTCTCACTTCCAATCTGAAGCTCAACTTCTTAGTATCAAATTAATAATGAATCAGAAGTAGATAATACATTTCCTACCCCTGCAGAGAAACAGCTTCAGGCAATACTCAACCTCCTTAAGACTCTGTTTGCTCCTGTTCGAAATAAGGAATGGGACCGGGTGACCCTATAAAGCTCTGGAGCTGCAAGAATCTGTGGTGTTAACTCAGACTCTAAGTTTCTCATCACTTAACTGAAGTGGAAGTGGAAGACCAGAAAGGAACTTCAAAGTCCCTTTTCTCTTCAAAGGCAATACTTGAGTTGAACAGCATCCTGCCTTTGCTGAGAAATCAGTCAGTGAGGCTTGTGGTAGAAATTGCAGGTGGGAATGTAGTGGAGAGAGGTAGGAGCTGGTGGAGCTGACATTTACTTCATCATCCATCCCCTGTGCCAGACGCTACTAAGCACACTGCCCGGGTGTGCTTATTCCACCCTTGCAGTTACCCGGACAGGTAGAGATTATGCACACATTTCACAGATCCAGCCACTGAGGCTCATGGAGCTGCAGCATCGAACCCAAGCCTACAGCTGCTGCAGGCAGGGCCAGGATTTAGACAGCACTCAGCCTGAGCCTGAAACCAGGGACATGCATTCAACTGCATCACCAAAGTGGTCCTTTATCTATGGGTTAAATCAATCCTGGCTAAATCAGGCTAATCTCAGCTGCCTTCTCCTCCAGGTCCCAACATGGGACCACTGTTTCCATGCTTTTCCATCAAATCAGAGAAGGGCTTAGCATAAATGTTTGCATGTGCTTTGAAGTGATGCTGGCTAGGGACATTGTCCTCCAGCCCACCTTCATACACTTGTGGTACAGAACTGGTTCCTTACGTGCAGGAGCAAGGCCATTGTGGGGCAAGCATCCTGTTGGCAGGGTTCAGGACAGTGATCTCACTGAGCTGATGATACAGACATCAAGAGCCATTCAAAGGAGTGAAGGCAGAGGAGACTCAGAAAGAACATTTCCTCAGGGCCTACTCTGTGCCAGCCCCTGTATGAGGTCTTTATGTGAACTGTGTCTCCATCCCTGCTGCTCTGTGATTAGACAGTCTCAGAACTTTCCATTATTCACTTCCTCAGTTTTCAGCTGGGGAGAGAGGTGTTCAAGACAACCAAAGCTTGACCACTCACACCACACCACGTGGGCACCCCAGCTGCCTCCCATTTTTGCCGCAGTGACCTGAATCTGATGTTGCAAACCCACTGTGGAGGGAGGGCAGGTGACCTACTCTCTTAATGCGAACTGTAGTGAGTGTGGTTTGGGGGTTGAAGCAAAGATTCATTCTTCACCACCACATAATGTGAATGGGTCCTCCAGATAGTTTTCCTGCTTGGCTTCTGTAAAGAGTCAAGCACAAGAACTAAGGTGATCGCCAGTTAACCAGATACTATTATATATTTCTATTGCATTGAGCAGAAATGTACTCAGTAAACTTGAACGTAAAAGAAGCTACATAGAGGAGGATCCAATGTTTTTCTTTGGCTGTATAGGAAAGATGGTAGACACACAGAAAAAAGTATGCCCTGAAAAGATCATCTCGCTTACAATTTGTCTGTCACGATTCAGTTTTTCATGTGAGCTGGTGAAGTCTTTCAGCCACCCCCCCCCCACACACACACACAATGCATAAAAAAGTCATATTCTTTTTCCTTTGTGAGAGACATTCTTTTGGGGTCCAACAACAACAAAGCACCCCAACAAAGAAATAGAAATGAAGAGAGCTACCCAACACTCCAAGTTCACACTGTAGTTTAATGGGAAATTTCATTGCTGCCAAGTGGGTTGCCAAATCCATTTATTTCTGTTCCTGGCATTTCCTAAATTCTCCCAAAATGTCAATACTTTTTCAAAGAAAGCATCTGCTTTCAGTTTAAATGAATGTGTCATAAGATTTTAGACAGGAGTCCAAAAAGATTTCTAAATTGACACTTAACAGGCCCTTAATTACTAAAAGAAAATGTGGTGAAGCTTTATTTGCTTTTGCTAAATATCTGCGTTGAGACAGAGCCAGGAAAGTGAGATAATGCAAATGTTTTTACTTAACACACGAGAAAAGCAGTCTCACTGCTATATAACCACAGGGGAAATTCCCTTTGAAACTACAAATGTTTAATGGCAAGATTTGCACGTTGTGAACAAGATCTAATTTCTGCTTGATGTTTCTCTTGAAATGAATGATGAGAATGGTATTGGTTCCAGGAACCCCTTCCCAGGAATTTTAGCCTTTTGGAAGTTCCTGGGGGAAACTAAAGAGAGTGGAATTTTGCTTATTGAATGTTAGGAAATTTTAATTGATGTTATGATGCCTGTATGGATAACACAGGAGCTAAGACTTGGATGCACAACAGCGGACCCTCACAACAGAGCTTCTGTGAAAACGGCCCCTTCCACTTGCAGGAATCCCCCGTGTCACCTTCCATGCACCCCCACTCCAGCCTCCCACATGACCTGGAATCCAAAGGTATTGATCAGCCAGGCCCATCGGCTGGCCACTGTGACCTTTCTCTTTGTTCAGATTGTCCCAAGAAATCTTCTTTCTCTTTTTTGTAGCTTTCCTCCTCCTGTTAACATTTAGCCTCACATCAAGGATCCATTGATCAGACAAATCCCACGTAGATATCAGGGCAGAGTTTCTTAACGCATTGACAGAGGACCACCCTCAATAGAATTGCCTGAGGGGCTTATTAAGAATAATGATTCCTGGGCCCTACCCCAGACCTACTGAATCTTAGGAGGTCTGGGGCCCTGCATTTTACCACTTAATGATTCTTAAGTACTAACATTTGAGACTATTGATCTAAGGGAAAAGTGAAAACAGAATATTTTAAGTCATGGAGGATTGATTATCAGTCATCCACTAGTGACTTGTTTGGCAGATAAAGAAATACAGGATGCCGAGAGGCAAAAAAAATATTACCTAACCGTGGAGCTGTTTTACTCTTACCTGCTTCTCTCACCTACCCAGGAATTCCTAATAGTTCCATCAGTGATAGTTGAACTCCCTAACAGAAGCTCTGACAATCCTCAGTGTCCTTAGTGGGGCATGAGTTTCCCAAGGGACTCTGTATTCCTTTGTGTGACTCCAAACTGAAAGTGTGCCCATGGGTCATCAGATAGCGTATGTATTAAAGTTGATTTTTTATCAATTTGTTCACCAGTTATGGGCTACTTAATTTAAGATTTTTCTATGTAATGCAGAGAAACAACCTGTGGATTTGGTTACCTGAATCACATCTTTGATCAAATCAGAGGCAAATGTTATTTTATTATTTCCCCCTTTCTAACTGACCTATCAGTTCATCTCAATGGCTAACAGAGTAGCCCTTTGTAGACGGAGTTTACATTGATAAAGGGCTTCTGAATTCCCTAAATAGTTTATTATAGAGCCAAAGTGAATGTGTTTGGAAATTTTAATACTGTCTAATGCTGGCCCAAGGGTGATCTGTAATGTTAGAATACATAGGTAATTCCTATTATTAAGGAATGTCCTAATATCTATTTGAAATCATCTGCCTCTCGTTATACCTGTTACACACAGAAATAACTGCGCACATCTTTCTTTTCAAGAAGCTCTCCTGGGTTGGCTGAAAAAGAGGCTCAGAGTTGCTCCTGATTCTTTCTTGCCTGAATATTCACCTTCAGCAACCACCCCTACAAAATGCAGACCCACTCCTTTGTGGGGCTCCAGCATTAGCTGTGTGGATTCTGAATTATCGGTCTGCCATTTAGGCCTCCTCAGCTTGGTGTTTGCTTTACAGTGAGGCTTCTGGGGTAATACCTCTGTTTGTTAGTGGTGTTATTTTATATTTACTACGATGCTATGTATCTGTGTATTTAGTGATGATAAACTATTGTGATGTCAGGTACAAGAAAAATCACTCTGATGCCCATCTAAAATTTTTGTGACTAGCTTAACATGTGAAAATATATTACTTTTGAGGGAATTTCGAAACCACCACGTTCTCCTTTATTTTAAAAATTAATTTAAAAAAGAAGGAGGAGATAGATTTTCATGGGTGATTTTAGAAACATTAAATGAGCTGATAAAAGCCAAACCATATATGGTACCTACTGTGAGTCTGAGACATGAAGAGGACAGATAATTCATCTAAGGAAACACAACTAGTAAATGGTAGAAGTAGAGCCTGAATCCAGTCCTTCTAGGTTTTGAGTCTGTGGTTTTTTATGGTCAAGAAGCTGTACAGCTGCGCCTGGTATGTAAGAAGTGCGCAGTCAATGGAAACTATACTTGTAATTTTCTTTTGAGTCTAAGGCTTGGGTGCTTGCTTCCTTAGGGATGCTTCTGTAATATTGACAGAGGTATTGAAACAGATGTAAAGTAGATAATAATTATGTTATTGTCCTCTTCCAAATTTTATTAGAACATTTAAAAGCTTATTTCGAGAGATTTACAAAGATCTAGGAATAAAGAAAATAATAAAACCATGGGTTTTTTAAAATTAATTTAGCAATTATTGAGTTTCTACTATGTGCAGATCACTGTACTAAAATTATTGGATTTCTACTATGTACAGATCACTGGGATAAAAGAAGTAAGTCAGATAAATAAGACAAGGGTTCTACCTATGGAAGAACTTAAAACCTAGTACTGGTCACAGATGGAGTGCATATAACACTTAGTAGGGTGGATGCAGGAGTGGGCATGGCCTGTGGAGGGGCCAGGCTGTACATTAGAATCCTGGTGGAATAGCAGCTGTGTGCAGTGGGCAAATCACTTGGGCTCTCCAAATCTCAGGTTCTCTTATTGTTGTTGGGGTGGTGGTTGCTAGTATTGTTTGTTTTCTAAATCTTTAAATTAGAGATAATTATGCCTAATTCATACTGCTTAACAAGAATTAAAATAAATGATGCAAAGGAAAACTCTGTTCTTAGCAGAGAATAAATGTTCAGCAAACAACTATTAGGAAATATGAAGCTTTAGAAACGTGCCTCCTTGGCACTGATGGACAGGCTGGCACCCTCCTGCAGGAGACCATGGCGGGAGCCCCTCATGTGCTGTGCCAGGGCCTCGGAGAAGCAAAGTATGCTGGGGCCCAGTTACTCCTGAGAATTTTGAGTGGAAGAGCAACAAGCAGCTCCTCTGGGGAGGGCAGAACAGGGCTTGTAAAGCGGATTCCCCTACCACCTTTTTGGTTATGGAGATACAAAAAGAAACCCAAAATATGTGAAAAATATCATATAGGTGGTTTCTGATTTTGTTACATGTTTACAAGCTCTGGTGAGGGGATCATGCTCTGAGCTGGGTCAGTCCAGGAAGGCTTCACAGAGGGGCAGAAGTTAGGTGAGGAGGAGGGGAAAGCCATCTGTGAAGTAGCATGGCCAGAGTGCCAGGCTGAGAGGTACAAGACCAGGAGAAGACCTTCCTTTTTGCTTGGCACCAGGGCAAATCACTGAGGCCCCCCGAGTCTCAGTTTCCACTACTGTCAACCAAGCATATTGGATTACACCCCTAATTCTCAAATCTGGATGACTGTCATATTCCTATGGAGAACTTCCTATTAAGATGGCCAACCTGAGAACACTAAGGTCCTTTGAAAAGCACCCCAAGTGATTTTAAGGTATAGTGAGGTTAGAGAAGCAGTGAAGTAGATGGTCTCTTAGGTTCTGTAAAATAGATGCCGAAGGTCCAGTCTGTCTGGACCAGTATGTCCCTGGGTATGTTTAAACCTTGGTCAGCCACATCATAGAGGGTTTTAAACTAAGAGTCTATCTGTAGGTAGTAGGGCATTAATGAAAATTTTTATATAGAAGAATGTATTGAAAGCAATGCTCTAAAAAAAATGTATCTTTCAAGTGTCTGTATGTAGTAAAAGGAGAAGAGAGAGGGAACTAGAAACTGATTGTAAACTAAGGGTATGAACTCAGCTGTTAGCAAGCAAAACTGAGTAAGGTGCTCTCTGGACTGAAATAACCCAATAGCAGTGTAGGAATATTGCTCCTGGTTTTTTGTTTGTTTATTTGTCTGTTTGTTTGTTTCATCTGGGATAATTATCAGAGAAACATGGGCCGTGATGTAGAAATGAAAAGGGATGCTATTGAATTCAAAAACAGGATGAAATGAAGGTCAGTTCTCACCTGGTAATTGCGTTACTATATGACCAGGGAAGGTTCCATTTAGATGAATTATCTGCTATTAGTTATTGTGTCCAAGTCACCCCAGTTTCATAAACTTCCACCGAGGGTGAGCAAAAAAGAGATGACAGAAGAAATATATCTTTCCGACTATTCCTCTACCTTTCAGAAACAAAACAACAATAAAATTGACACTCATCAATTTCTTTGGCTTTTGTGAAAAGCATTTTAAAATATCTGTTAAGGTGGCACCTGCCTGAACCCTGTCGGAGTCTAATAACTGACTCTGAAAGCCTCCCTGGAAAAGCAGAGTCATCCAAGTGTGCTGAGCCAACAGGGAATGTCCTGTCTGCTGGTATTTGCATCTTGTGAAACTTATATACTAAATGAAATTACAAGACACGATATTTTTATGAGCATGTGTCAGTCCCTCAAGAGATTAATAGAAACACAGTTTTTCACAAAGAATCCAAGTTCCCTATGAATAACATTGATGCTAACTTTTCCATTGTGTCACATCAATGTCAATGGGTGACCTCAAGTATTTAGATTCCTAGACTGTATTAATTGGTAAGTAGTCTCACCGAGTTCATATATAAAAGGTTTAAATTGCCATTCTATCTTGATGGGAACCATGACAAATGAAAATCATTAAATTTTACTATCAAATTGTTGTGGGTTTTTTCTGCTGATTTTGAAGAATATCCAAGCTAAATTATGTCCTGAGGGACTTAATTTTCAGCTTTTATTTCCTAAGTCAGTATCTTCCTTTGGATTTTTGGGAGGATTTCCAAATTACTGTTAAAAAGATTTACGAAATCCTTGGAGAAAGAGTTCTGCTAACCATGAAATCAATGGTCAAATTACCAGGATTAAAAAATAAGTTTTTACTTAAAAACATATGCCAATGGAAGAAATATGTCAAGTTATATTTTAGAATAGAAACCCAAGAGTATGTAAACATAGAGGGCTTCCATAGAGTCTAACAGGCACTCTTTAAATATTTGTTGACTGAATAAATCAACACGAAAGCAGCATTAAGAGCACTAAAATCAGCAAGAAAGCAGTAATGCAAATTTCTTATAACCATGAAACTTTAAAGAAACATCCCAAGGACAATTTACTTAAGGACACAGGTCTTACACCTTGATACCAAGGGCAGGAATGTACATCGAAGGGGTTCAGTAGGAATTAGCTAGGCCCAATAATGAGAGGATTGCCTAGACAGCCAGCTCCCTTGGGAAATAGCTAACACATAATAGACAGTGATAAATGTTTGCTAAATGGTATAGTTAAATGCAAGGTCTATGCTGGAAACATAACTTTTTTAAAATTTTTTCCCCAAGGTCTGTGATAAAAGACTATCTTCCTAGGTAAAGTCACCTTATGATATGCTGCTTCTAGCCCTTGGACCTCAAACATGTGGAGTCAATATTAGTTTTCCTTCTATAGATCTTTATCCTACAGAGACGTAAAGCCATAGGGTATTTATGGCACAAGCTGCTCTCAGCTGCCTTTGATAATTCATGGAGCAGTTATGCTGAAATCTCAGTGTGTATACAAATTACCTGAGCGTCTTTTTTTAAATGCAGGGTCTGATTCATTGGGTCTGGCTGGGGTCTGAGCCTCTGCATTTTTAACAAGCTCCTAGGTGATGTTGATGATACTGGTCCATGAATCACACTTTGAGCAGCAAGGTCAGAAGAAAGAGATGGATTTCTAAGCAGTTAGAATAAAGAGATGTGATGAGATGGCAGAGCACTGGATCTTGACTCAGAAGACGGATGATGGGAATACGACGAGTCACTTGACTTTTCCAAATCCAAATTTTCTCATTCAAGAAATGAGTGTATGTCTTGTTCTTTTGTTGTTTTTGGTTTATATACCACATATCAGTGAAATCACATGGTTCTCTGCTTTTTCTGTCTGACAAATGAGAAACAGAAACTCATAGACACAGACAATAGTTTAGTGGTTGCCAGAGGGTAAGGGGGGTGGGGGGTGGGGGGTGGGAGATGAGGGTAAGGGGGATCGAATATATGGTGATGGAAGGAGAACTGACTCTGGGTGATGAACACACAATGGGATTTATAGATGATGTAATACAGAATTGTACACCTGAAATCTATGTAATTTTACTAACAATTGTCACCCTAATAAATTTAATTAAAAAAAATTTACTAAATTAAAAAAAAAAAATGAGTGTAATAGCACAATAGTACCTGCTGCATGGATCGTTGTGAGAATGAAACTAATAATGTTATGCGAAAATTTACCAGAGCATATGGTAGCTATTCATTGCTGAATAAATGGTTGCTGATCCTAAAGCGTATAAATATAAGCACACAATTCCGCATTGGTAACTGGTAAAGATGGGGGTACCCTTCAGCGGTGTGCTTTTTATTGTTTCCGGGGTTCTATTCTTCATTCCTCTTCTTTTGCCAGTTACAATGTCTAACACTTAGTAGGTGATCAGTGTTTGTGGAATTGTCCTCGTAGTGTGGTTGCCAGTGTACATTTTTGGCTTCAAAGATAACTGATACCAGGATGGTGGCCCAGTGTTTCTCCGTGGCACGAACAGGAAAGAGAACCATCACCCAAAATAATGGCAATAACTTTTGGACCTTGAGTCCTTTTTGAAACTAGAAGTGTAATCACTGGGAGAAGACTGTAATGAAGGACACGGACCCAGCCTCAATTCTCAATAAAAATAGGATAAAATAGCTGATCATTCTTTGCCAGACAGTAGTCACAGTATTTTCTAATTTCGTAAATTATGTATACAATGTATCTCTCTGCCTTATATAAACAAAGACTAACAGGGGCCATTTGGCTGGCTTGTCCCTGGTGGGTAGCTCAGCCACCAAAAGGAGGCCAGCCTGCAGTGGTACAACTAATACTGCAGGGGCTCAAACCATCTTTCACTTCGTTGCAAACTGTCTCCCTTGCCACTGGGTAGTGCCCCCAAATTGCTCCTCTGAGGGTCTAACTTGCTGGTTAACAAACTTGTAAAATATTATATAAAACTCTCAAAAAGTGCATAGCAGGAAATAGAAGGTAGAAAAATCAGTGAATATCTTGCAGCATCCTTTACATCTTAACATCTCTTTCCACTGAGAATTCAGACAAAAACTGTTAACAACTTGGGGCAGTATTGTCAATTTATTTACAATAAAATCTAGAGTGAATTGGTTAATCTTCACTAAAAGAAGTAAGATCTTAAAGTCTAATCAGAGGATTTAAACAAAGTTGTATTAAAACGTATTCTTTTTCCACCCTTATAATCTGTAGATCCCAGGAGAAAAAAGAAGAGGCCATCACCTTACTGAAGGATTCCATTAAATATGGTCCAGAGTTTGCAGATGCATATTCAAGCTTAGCTTCATTATTGGCTGAGCAGGTGATTATTTCCATTTAATTTTACATATTTAAAAAAAATTTACTGTTGAATGTATGAATTAATATTACATATTAGATTTTTGGTACGGATGGTTTATGGACAACTAATTTCTATGTCAGTTTTTTTCTTGACAGAAATTATGAGCCTAGTATTCTCACTCCAGGATTCTCTGTGTAGTGTAGGTGCTCTTGAGACAAAGATGGTCGATTATAGGCCATTGATATAGTCTCTATCACTTTGGGACAAAAATCTGTCAAGAACAATACATGGTATTTGCTGGTTTTCTTACTATTTATCATAGTTTTTCTGGGGAATTATCAATGTACTAAGATCTCTAAACTCAGTGTGGAACCGATTACCAATCATCTTATAGATCCTATGTCTTAATACCTATTAGAAGATCACAGAGGCTTATAGGACGGGCTCCTAAGAGATAACATTTCTCAGGACATAAAATAGAGGAGTATTTTGATTCCCTTATTTCTTTGTGTCTAAATGATTTGATACTGCTTTTCACTGACCTGGATACATGCCCCCAGCTATGGGGAAACAAATGTAAGTTGTCTTCTTTAAGTTGATGATATTGTTTTGTTGACACGCGTAAGTGCCCTCAATAATTCTGCTAACCCACAACTGCCAGATTGTCTTAAAATCAAACTCAACCTTTGAAAGATACCCTGCAATATTCAGTTGGCTTGAATGTAGTGATTTAGATATTGCATGTCAGATACATAGGGGTGCAATTTGCATTTGAAAAACTTTGGAGGTTTCAGCAGGAAACAAAATTAGGACAGTCTATGGATATTTAAGTGTCAGAAATGATAAGCTTAGTTGTCTCTCTCATAGTCTCCATTTAGTGTAGGTGGGCTTTAGCAAAAAACCCATGTCAATAGTGGGTAATTTTAATGCCGGTTTTAGCACAATATTTAAGCTAAAATGATGATGGTCATGTACTAGGGTGTACACTGGCAGTCTGCAGCTGCCTTTGGCTTGTGCTGAAGCAGACACAGTAGAAGTTTTCCAAAGATATTGACTCCCTCACTCTTTCCTTTGCTCACCTCATTCTGGCTCCTAAGACCCTCGCCCTGCGTCTGCCTGGCTGGTTGTCTTACAGCTGCTCAGACTGCCAAGCCTGCCGCTCTCAGGGCCTTGGCACTGTCTTCCCTTGGCATGCACCGCTTTTCTCCCTGGTATCTTAGAGTTTCCTTCCTTGTGTCATGCTGATTTCAGCCCAAATATTACCATCTTAGAGGGCTTGTCTGTGATGACGCTTTCTAAATAGCAACCACACACTGCCCACCACGTTCTCTCTCACCTAGCCCGGCCTTACTTTTCCCCATAACATTTATCACCATTTAACATGTATTGGTTTGTCCGTGATCCTTCTGCCACTACTAGAATTCTTAACTCCGTGAGAATGGCTGTCTGTTCTAGTCATGGCCATATTCCCATGCCTCTCACGTTGTATGCAATCAGTAAATTTTGAGTGACTAAGTGAATCAATACGAACTGAAGAACATGTCGTCCCTCCAATCCATCACTGATTCTAAATTTACTCTTATATTACAAGGAGGGCTGGGCCTGTGGGCCACACTGTGTTGTGATGAAATTGTGCCTGAGCCCAATGCTCTTGCCCTCCACCGAGGGACCACATGAGGGACAGCGATTTGAAATGATCGCTGTGTCACAGTAGGGTCTGGGATGGGGTTGAGACCAGCACCCCTACATCATTCAGTGGCTCCTTCATGAGGACTCGAGGGAGGAATTTCTCTCATGTCTCAGGGTTAGGAAAGGTTAAGCTTCTGAACTACAAGCTTTTTGTTTTATTCTTAATATAATGCAGGAAAAATCTTGCAAATGCTAGTAAGGTTAACTCCATTTCCACCCCTTCTCGCCTAACAACCAGTCTAGAGTCTTTTCTGTGTGTGCTGCTGTGACTCCTGAGTTTATTACTTTCCTCAGTAATTGATTTTATTCAATTTATGTTCCACATTTTTGGAAGCTGCCTCAGTTTCTTTGTGGAACAATGAGGTATAACAAGTAAATAAATAAAGCATTAATAGTTGCATTAATTGCATTAATAGTTCCCATTCATATCTTTTTTCACAACTCAGCAGGGCAGATAATAAACATTAAATTGCTCTTCTAGATGAAAATTGCCCCTTAAAGTAAATGACAATTCACTTACCAGTAATACTCACACATATGTTGTTTTGGGGGAGCTCTTTACAGATATTCACACAGTTTCTGTAATGCCATCTTTTCTTTCTCACCCTCTAAATCCTGCCTATTTTTCAGATCCAGTGCACTTTCCACTTCCTTCCCCACCATTCTTCCACCTCCCCATCTCATGGCGAGTTGTATTTCCTTGGAGCTGCTATACCATTTTTGGGAACATGCATCAACTCTCAAGCTAATCATATATATTTTTATTTCTTGAATTAATATCTTGAACTATAATTTAAACATTTTATCAGGTTTATTTTTCTCGCAAGACTGCAAGTTTCTTTAAGAAAAGCAGCATCTTCTTTGTATACCCATTCCGCCTCTGGGGTTTAGGATAGTTCACTGTGTACTGTAGATCTTCACACAGGATGTCTTACCTTCAGTTACCTTGGGACTCACTTACCCCGTGCTGTGCTATTATGAGCATTTGACAGAGAAATGGACACCAGGTTCTAGATCTCACTTCATAGTAACCAACGGCACAGACTTGGATGAAGAGTACTTTACCTCTCTGGGCCTCAGTTTCCAAATTTGAACATTGATAAATATTCTATATTTTCTTCACTGTATCTTATGCCTCTGTCATTTTAAGGTGTCTAAAACCGTCCCATTTAACATCAACTAAGTGCTAATGAATATTTAAACGAATCACTTAAGGCTCCACTCTAATTAGTGCTATTGTTTCTATACAAATAAAGTATTAATATGTTAATATTGTGAAAAGAGATTTGCTTTGATAAATATTCAAATGTTTTGATTGTATTCCTTTCTTAAATTAATGAACTCTAAGTTCATGAACAATTACTATTTTAAAAATGATTGAGATGTTTAGTGACCTTGAAATTTTTTAACTCCATTCTGCAGTATCTTATTATTAATAAATGTTATAGAACGTAAAGACTAAAAAGGGCAACATATATACTTGTTCCTCAGTTGTGTCTAAAAAGTGTGAAATGCCTTATTTAAAATCAAGTACGTGATAAATTTAATTTTCTGTGAACCACAATGGCAAGTTGATATAAAGTTATTACTGCATGTCTCCTAGTTGAAGTCAGGAATTTTTTTTAAGAAAATTGTGACTGCCACCATGATCTTTTCTTACCTACAAAGGTCGCAGTTTTTGCCAGTCTCTCCTACTGTAGCGTTGAATGTAAAATGCTATGAGATCTAAGAATGTAATTGAAGGATGGAAAGGTTCTCTCTTCTGCTCCTTTGGGCAAGTGATTTTAACATCAAAGAGGCAGAGCAGCCATTGGGCACAACGCAGGCCTGCCTGCCCTCTCTTTCAACATCTTGTCTTCTTCGTGTTTTGAATTCTTTAGTAATAAAGACAATGCTTCAGATACACGGGCAAGGCACAGAGAAACTACTGGAAAAAAAATGCACCTAGCTTCACATTCTTTGGCATCAAAGGAACTCATTTCTTGGTGACACAACCTTATTTAACAGCATTCCACAGTTTCAGGCACCTGAGGTATTAATATACGAAAGTAATGTTTACAAACCTTAGTCAAGCTGTGACACTCTTGAGAAACTCTTCCCTCACAGGTCACCTTCCAGTGCCACCTGTGCATATGCCCAGTGCATGCTTACTGTGGCGGTGGGCCATGTCATAGTGGGAAAGTCTTTACTACACTGCGCTGAAACCTCCAGTCCTGTAATTTGCTCCTTGTGGGCCCAGCCCAACAGAGAGCTTGTTGGTCACAGGTTATAAGCACAGCTGTCTTGACACTTCTCTAATCATCTCTTTTCTAAGCTAACCCCATTTGTCATAACTTGTTCCTCTTTTACCCTGATTTCCAAATACTTTCCTTCTGGTCATGTTGCTTTGCATGGCCTCTGAAGTTTCCATGTTCTCTGTGACAATATGGCTCCCAAATTGAACTGGCTTTCTAATCTGTAATTCATAAATTCAGGGTGGAAATAGAAATACTTACTTTCTTGTCTTGAGATCCTGTGTCTCAACGATATGATATCCTAAAAGGAATAATGTAAGTTGTTTAGCATCCACATGATGCTCTGGCTCAGGGTGGAGAGCCAGTCAAATGAAATCCCTGAAAAATTTAACGGTCCATTACTCCAGTTCTCACCCATTTTGCAGGCAAGTTTTTATGAACTGTATAAACGGATTCATTGTTATGTGTATTTAAATTCAACTTCTTTATATCAGCCTGAAATTTCAGGTGTTCTAGGATTTTTTAAATCCTTTCTTCTACCATTCATTGTATTAATTACTCTTTCCAGCTATTTCAATTGGCAAATCGAATAAGAATAACTTCTAGTTACTTATTTACATTTTTGATTTAAAAATGTTGCCAAGATCCATAGCAAAAAGTGTTGCCAAGATCCCACATTGTGTCTGTAGAATCTTCTGTCCAGATTGACCTCTAGTTTACCCAAGAGGCTCTAGGTGCAGTTATTCAACTTTTGGTTAATTTATGAAAATACATTATCGTCTGGCTCACCTCTGTCAGATTTGTCTACAAGGATGTTGTCAGAGACTTGTCAGACACTTTCTGAAAGCCTTCCCCTGATCTAAGTTTGTGATTCTATCAAAAAAAGAAAACAGGTTCATTTGGCGTGCTTTGCTCTTACTGACAGCATACTGCTGTCTGCAGATACCATTTCCCATCCTCACTCCCAATGAAACCATGAGTTTAATAATCTTTTCTAGGATTTATCTGGGACTTATCTTGTGTTCATTACTGTTGGAACCTGAGGGTAACAAGTAAGTCTGAACACAATAGAGAATCTGAGAAGGGGACATTGGATAAATAGGTTAATAAGTTTGACAACATTATAGTGGAACATATTAAGGCCCAGAGTGGAGCCCAAATTTGAAATTGATAGATAATAGAAAGCAAAGGTTAAGTATCTGAGGAATGGGTTTTAAAACATGTGAGGAAGAAGAAAATCCTGTGGAAATATATAGGGTATTTTGGAGGAGGCTTTTACTGCATTCTGGTGTGAGTAGTTGAGAGATTTGTTTCAGGGAGGAAGTGCGAGAATGGATGAACTGTGTTGTCGGAAAAGATTCCCTTTGTACTTAGAGACTGTCTGCATGTGAAGACTGAAAGGTAAAGAAAAATAGAAAATGAAGAACTCCAGGTCAGAGCACTTGAAGGATTGAGATAGCTATTCTAACCACTAATAGCTATGGGGAAGCCAGGCAGAGGCAGGATATTAGGAAAGGAGGAACTGAGATCAGCTTCAACATTTTTTCCCCAATTGCATAAATTATATAAATATAATGGAAAGTGAGGAAAAATCAGAAAAAATAAAATATAGCTTTCACGATAATATAATATCTGGAAGTAACAAATATTATCTTTTTTTTAAATATCCGCAGGTTTTAAAATTGACTTATTTGTTTTCATACTTAGATTCACATATAGTTTGTATCCTGTTCTTTTCACTTACCATTAAATTATGCATAATATTGTACATATTTTCATGGTACTAAATGGCCTTCATAAAAACCATTTTAATGGCTACGTACCAATTTATCAAAATGATGCATTATAACTTACATAATAATATCTCAACTGTTGGTCATTTGGGGTGTGTGTGTGTGTGTGTGTGTGTGTGTGTGAACTTTTCTTTTCTTATGGCTTTTTAAAAAACAATGTTTTGAATCATTTCCTAATGATGGATTCCTAGAAGTAGAATTCCCATATCAAAGAGCATCAGCATGTTTCATGGACCTACTTGACTAAATTGCTCTTGGGGTACATTACTAAATTGCTTTCCAAAAGAGTGGTACCAATATGCTCTGTCACCAGCCGTGTACAACCTTTGCATCTTAAATGTTAGTGGAACAGTTAAATGAAAAAAAAAACCACATAGACAGATGACAGTGAGAGAGATCAGGGCTGGAAAGATATATTTTGGATTTTATAAATGAAAACATAGTCTGAGTAGGTAATTTTTCTGAGGGGAAAATGAAGAATAGTATAGAGGGTAAAAATCTTTAAAGATTTTCTTTTTTAGGCTTTTCATTTTATAGATAAAAATATGACGTGTACAGAATTAAGTGCTGCTGAAGGTCACACAAATAACCAGTGTCAGGACCCAGACTAGGGCCTGGTCTCTCAACACCTTCCCCACGGCTCTTTCACTGTATGATGCTGGGTTCCCATGATTGGACTATGGTAATGGGCCACTGTAAATGAGGCTGTGTGTGCAAGGGGCCAGAAGGGAGTAAAGAAGTGATAGAGGAAACCCAGGAGGGTGAATTGTCATAGAAGTTAGAGACATGAAAGTATCCAGATGAGAGCTGACGTCCCTCTGTGTCTATTGCAGCAAAGAAGAAAACTGAGCACAGAAAATAAACTCTTAGATTCAAAGTCAGGGTGGTCTGTGGCTTGCTCCTCTCTTCTGGTTCTCCATTAGCATTCAGAACTGGCCGTACTCCAACTTCACAGATAGAATCGTAAACATTTACAAGCCCACCATCATTTTTAACCAGCTTACTCTTTCCCTAGATTATAGAGCTTGCATTACATTAGCCGTAATGGAAGTAAAATTAACATTGTTTATGACTCTGACCCACTGCAAATTATGGCTAGCCCCAAGTTTATAGTCTATTGAAAAACTCATTTAATTAGTTTGATAACACTTAAAATAAAATATTTTCCTTTCATGTATTTTGGGATATGACTTCACCTGATACAAGAATGAAAAGAAAATTGGAACAATTAAATATAATTTAGAAGTATAGATTAAAAGTATGAGGTTCAGGGTCAGTTTCTGTCCTACACATGCCACCTTTTGGGTAGATTCAGCCATGTATAGCACTGCATATGTGGCCAACACAGCTTGAACTGGACCCTACCTTAGGAATTCATTGATTTAGTTATTCAGCACACATTTATAGAACATCTAGGTACCACCAAGCATTAGAGATTGTTGAAGTAGCAAGGTATGGGACTTACCCTCGTGGAACTTAGAGTCTGGAAGGGAAGGCTACCCCTAAACAAAGAATTACATTCTTGGCCTCCCTCCCCGATATCTAACACAATTGTGACAAATGTGCAAAGGGAAAGTACCAGTGAGAATGTTAAGGGGACCTGACCTAATGTCAGAAGGGGTGTATGGGCAGTGGCAGCAGTGGCCAACGAGTGACATTTAATCTGATGCTTGAAGAACTTATAGATACTAACTCGGTAAAAATTAATTGGATAAGCTTTCTGGCCAGAGGGCATAGACAACCTGAGGGCTCTGAGGTGGAGACACTGGAGGTGCCTTCCTCTAATAGAAAGAAAGTCATGGGATTAGAAATGCCGAGAATGAAGATGAAATGGCGTGAGAAGGAAGCTGCAATTCTAGGCAAGTGCGGGTTTTCTCCCTGTTCCCAGTCTCCTGACAATGCTATACCCCTGTGGTTACTCATTCTTGTCATTCTTTCTCTTTCGCTTCTTTTATGATTCTTGGCATTTCCTCTTTAAAATGTGTCTCTCTTACTGAAATTGTCACAGGGTGGTGTTGATCATAGTCTGCTGTGTGATAAGAAAATTCAGGATCAGAAATATCTAACATTTCCTTCGTGAAAAGGAATGCCAAGTTAATTAATTCATTTCAGTTGAATGTGAAAGAGAATTAGACATCAAATATTGAGAGCACATTTCTCATAAACATCCATGTTGAGTACATAATGACTGATGGGTGGAAAAACTGTTTTGTAAAATTAAGTAATAAATAAATAAATAAATAAATGCCAAGAAGAAGCCAAGAAAGCAGATATCTCTGCTTTATGCGTGGTGTGTGTGTGTGTGTGTGTGTGTGTGTGTGTGTGTGTGTGTGTTTTAAATGTAGGTTCCCCATCCAGAGCCAGTTCTCCTTTCATCACCATATATTTGACCCCCTTTGCCCTCTTCTACCATCCCCACTTCCCCCTTACCCTCTGGTAACCACCAAAGTGTCTGCATCTATGAGTTTTTGTTTGTTTGTTTATATCGTTCGTTTGTTGATTTCAGCTTTATGTTTTGAACTGCTGTGTTTTGAAGAGTTTCTGAGAGAAGTCATTGACATGAGTTTAAACACATCCATTGGTCCTAAACTTCCTAGGTTTGGAATAGTAAATAAAGTCATTTGTTAGTCATAATAAAGTTACGTATTTTCTGAAAGATGGCAGATGTTTAGTGTAATCTTTCCCACGTTTAATTTTGTAGTTACTAGATCTCTAGTCTCTTCAAGAATTCAGATCTCTGTCCAAGATTTCAGCAACATCTGATGAGGGTATAGCAAATCTGTAACCAATACTTCCTACTGCTTTTTCTCCATATATTGTTGAGTAACCAGTGTTTGCTAGTAAGTACACTGGGACTTGTTCTCAAGCGATCTGGATTTAAATAAATAAAATAAAGTAATTTGGTGGATGGGGAGGTACCTTACGACTCTGTGTGCTCACATCATTGACTAGAGTGAAAGTATTTCTAGAAAACAGTTTCAGATGCATGACCTTAGTGTCAGGGCATGAGGACAGCTTTCCAACCCACATCTCTACAGGTCCTTCACCACTTTGGACTATTGTATCCTATACCTTCCATGCAGTAAGTACCCTTTGTGACAGGCCACTTATTAAGCTGGCTGTTCACAAAGTGTTGACTGGGGATCCCTGAGGTCTATGCAATTTTCATAATAGTACCAACAAGCAATTTGCCTTTTTCATTCCCGTTTTCTCATGAGCATACAGTAGTTCTTTATAGGCTATATGATGTGTGCACAATTATGAAAAAGCTGTAAAAATATTCTCTTCTTTTCCAACTAAACGTCTACATTTAGTTTTCTTCATATACTCCAACTAAAAAACATATAAAAACAGATTGAGCCCAAGAGTAGATATGAGAATCCAACTGTCTTCTATGAAAGAGATTTACAAAAATTTAAAATAATGCCACTCTTCTGACTAACTTTTTTTTTGCTTTAGGAATATATTTTTTATATAAATGTGTTATGTTTGAGTGTATTATCATTTTAATGATATGTTATCATTTTAATGATAATGTTTGAGTTTATTATCATTGAAATACTTTAAAAATTTCTCAGCTTCGTTTCTATTATGGCTAAGGACATATAGCCCACATAAACAAAGCTCTCTCAGTGAATTTTAGAGTACAAGAGTCCTAAAACCTAGAAGTTTGGGGTTGCTACATCAAGCCCATGTCCGTTTGTCCTCCTGGTTGCTGCAACTTCAACTATAAGAAATTTTTCCAAACATATCAGTTTGGTCCAAGAGAGTAAATTACAGTCAGGGTCCCTTTTTCAGAAGATCTACTTTTTACTTTCCTTTTTTGAGGTAAAAAACATACCATGTTGGGTAATTACAGCTTGTAAAAAGTAGAGATGTTGACTATATTTTATCTTTCCCTGAAGGCCTATTTTTATTTCAGCCCCACTGAAAATGCTTTTGAGCCTTGGAGAGAAGCCCGAGGTTGCATGCCGCCCGTTTTTAACCACTGCCCTCGAAGGCTGATTTCATGCTGAGGCAGCGCTTGGTTGAAGACTCTGATGTGCAGCAGAAAGTAGTTTTTGTCAGAACCGTTCTCTGGGTCCCAAGCATTTTTAATTGAAGTGGTTCTATAAATAGCTATGTTCATTTTCCCTAGATCTCACAAATCAGTAGAGACTAGGAATGGTCACACTTAGGTCAAGACATCTATCCAGGAGAGGTAAATGAAAGTGTGTGTGTGAAGTTGAGCTTCTGGGATTAACTCCTGCTACTTTTCAAGATAAATGCACTGCCCTTCCAGAGAACGTGGGATTTATTTTAAATAAACCTGGAAGGTATTTTTCTTCTGCAGTGGCCGTTCCCTTTCACTTTTTAATAAATGAAGTTAGTCATTCCATGAAATTTACAGTCAAGCGAAAGGAAGAGGAAGGCAGATATTGAAGACATTTTTCATAGAGCCAGAATCTTGAGACAGCCCTTGGGGGTTCCCAGGGGTATAGAGGAGTGATTACCTGCTACTGATATGCAAGTAAATCCCATTACGTCTTCGGACTTTGGAAATTGAATTTCTAATGGAAACCCCGCTTGTAAAGCCAAAAGTAAGAGAAGTTTTAGATGAAAAGGTGATCTCTTTGTCTATTTTGGAGTCAGCAAGAATATAGAAAAGTAACATTACATCCGATAAAACAGTAGTTGCATTTGAAGTGTTGTTACTGTTGTATGTGACTTCAGGAAGTTAGAATGTAAAGACATCAAGTTTACTCCTTTTCAGGAAAAACACCTTTTACCTCTTCTGCAGTTTAGTTATGAAGATGTTTTTAAGATCTCAAGTACCCACGGATCTTTTCCAAGCACATCTGTATGTTACACAGCTACTGGAGTTAGTGGTCATCAGCATCCTTGGACATTTGACAGGTGTAGAATATCTTTCCAACCATAAGTCTGGATGTCACTTCTGGTTGCCTCCCAAGTCCCTGATGCTTCTCCTCCCGTGACACTGTCACCATACATTGCAGTATCTCCTTCTTGTCTGAATCTTACTCAGTTGTCTCTGAGGGCGGGATGTGTCTGTCTCATTCGCTCGTCTGTCTCAACTATGCACTTGGCTTATGGATAATGCTCACAAAATATGTGTTGAGAGGATGGATAGATGGATGGGTGGATATCCCAATTGTTTCCTTTGGTGCCAGATACACCCTTGTTTATTTCCAGAAATATTGCTTTTATTCAGGGTTTACCAGTTCCCTGTATGTCCACCGAAAACCTACCGTGTTTCCCCAAAAATGAGACCTAGCCGGACAATCAGCTCTAATGTGTCTTTTGGAGCAAACATTAATATAAGACCCAGTCTTATTTTACTATAATATAAGACCGGCTAATATAATATAATATAATATAATATAATATAATATAATATAATATAATATAATATAGTATAGTATAGTATAGTATAGTATAGTATAGTATAACATAACATAACATAACATAACATAACATAACATAACATAACATAACATAACATAACATAACATACCAGGTCTTATATTAATTTTTGCTTCAAAAGATGCATTAGAGCTGATTGTCCAGCTAGGTCTTATTTTCAGGGAAATAAACATGGTAGGTTTGTCTTTGTCCCCTTGTATCTATGAGATCTTGGGCAAGTTTCTTAATCAATTGGTACTCAAGTTTCTTCATTTGTTAAAAATGGTGGTTAATTAGGTTCTATTAATGTTCTTTCCAGCTCTAATATTCTTTTATTTCCAGTGCTGAAAATCTCATCATTGTATTTTTAATAATTGTTTATTTTATTTTATCTTACCATGACTATGTTAGTGTGTGTTAAAAGTGTCATGTAAAGTAGCAAACTTGATCCTATAAAAATAAAGATAGTGTCTAACACAACACTGGTCAGATGGTAACACTGGAAACTCAAGATTTTTCAGGAACGATTACCCAGTTTTGGATTAGCCAGGGTATCCTTTCTCTGGTTGCTGCTGAGATATTGTTTATTGATCTCTGTATCAGAAGGTTGATTAAGGAAAATTAAAAGAATAAAACATCCAGATTAGTTACTTATTTCTCACTTAGAGCTACTTAAAGAGGTTTGCTGGGAGAGGAACTTGAAACTGTTGGCTCAAATGCCCCTTGGACAGGGTCCTGATGTCTGATGTGGCTGCAGTAACAACTCACCTGAGCTCAGAGCATCTGTACTCACCTCTTTCATATGCTGCTCATAAGTACCCAGTGGTCCTCTTTGAGTACTTGAGGAGGACACTGTTTAAATAATACTTGATAACAAAGAGCAGTGACTTGTATTTCAATTTGACTGTTTTGGCACAGGCATGTCACAAGATCCTGCTTTATCATTAGGTAGGAAAGCCAGGATTCATCCAGATCTGAGTGACTCAAAAAGCCTGTGCTCTCTCGCTAGCTTGTATGGCCTGGGAACGTTCCTCCCCAGCTGACTGTAAGCTTGAAGCATTTCTCCAACGCTGGACTGCACTGAATGATTTGAAGTTGAGAGATCTTAGTCTCTTGAACACCTACAATGTGCTAGAGCTTTTATCAAAAAAAAAAGAAGTTTGATATAATTTGTGTTCTGCCTGTCCCCATTTGACAACACACTCGCACACTCACAAATTTACTAGTCCTTCAATAGATGGTATCTTCATAAAGTTTTTCTTCAGTAGATTGAAAGGAGATATTTGGAGATATTCATTCATCTTTATCTTTTTTTGAGTTTGACCATTTGTTGAATTTGGCCATTAGAAAATGCATATTTTTAGAAACATGGATCTCCATGCTTGCTGGACTATGGATTTATTGTTCAAATAAGTGAAATTTGTCAAATTCAAACCACATTTTATCCCCAAAGTGGTATTTAATGTGTGGATTGAAAGAGATGGCATTGGTCATTCTACAGAGGGTAAAATCTACTTTGCTTTTCTGGGTGAGATCAGATGTAGGCTTCTTGGCTTATTGCTCAGCACTCAGAACATTTTTATTCACAAGCTAAGGTGTCAGGTCTGAGAAAACCGATGCTGTGAATTCCCCTTTCATTTGTCTGGTTGAATGCTTAGTACAAGTAACTTGTGATAAAATTATGGGCAATGTCCATGCTCCGAGCATATTAAAGGAAAAGTTGTAATGTGTTTTATGCAAGATAATTTCCATTCACCTGACCTTCACAGCAGTCCTAGGAAAAACTGTGAAATTGTTTACTTGTGAGTAATTGTTAGAACCTGGGTAGCTTTGATTCATTAATTAGGTGTTACTCTCCATATTGTAAAGTATATGGGACTCAACAGTCTCAGATGGTTATGAAAAACGTACCTAAAAGCGAATTCAGAACTATTAAAGGTGTGTTCATGTGAATATTTAGAGGAGTAGAAGACCAGGGCAATTAGAAAATGATCCATTGAAGATGTGGCGGTTGATCTGGGCCTTCCCACAGAGCTAGGAGCTGGAGGTGTGCCTTTGAGGAGACATATATTCCTGTTGCAGGGAACACATCAGAGATGGAAAGCTCAGGTTGGATATGGGAAGTGGCAAAAAGTTTGGAGGGCTATACAAATATTTCAAGTAGGAAAGAATAAGGCAAAGCCCTCCCGTAATCTGCATCAGCCTCCCTTCCTTGTCCCCAAAAGCTCCCCAACTAAACCATGCAGTGTAGGTAAAAGAGAATGCTGGTTCTGCACATGCAGCTGTACAAGTATCCCAGGCCACCCTGTCTCCCAGGCAGACCATCACCTGGGAAGATATTCCTATATAGATGCATCACCCATTTTCATCCAGAGAATTACTGGGTGGAAAGCATCATTCAGACAACCATTTTGAGCTTGTTTCCCCAACTAGAGGACAAATCCTTCCAGACATAACTTCTTAGTAAACATCAACTGTTTGCCCTGAAGGAAATAAACACTGATGAATTGTAGGCATGTGTGCAGTTAGCACTGACTTTCATTCAGACGGAGTATGTAGAGTTTGATGTCAGTGCCTATTTCATAGTAGATGCTCAGTAAATTATTTTCTGCTTTTCCCATTTGTACCATTCAGTTTACTGTTAATTTTTAAAACTTTCTCATTTACTTTTCTTTATTTTCTTTTAAAGGAGAGATTTAAGGAAGCTGAGGAAATATACCAGGCTGGAATAAAGAATTGTCCAGACAGCTCAGACTTACATAACAACTATGGAGTTTTCTTAGTTGATACTGGTAAGTGAAATGGAAGAGAACCTGTTCTGTTGAGATTAGATAATACTTCCTCTCTCTCTTTCACTCTCAAGCAGCATGGCAACCACCCAAATAATTCCTCAGAATTCACCGGGCTTGGCAGGACCCTCACACTGTTGACAGTCACATTAGACCATGGGGCTGTCATTTCTTTAAATCTTGAGGCTCAGTTCAGTAAAATCTACCCAGTTCTTATAAGGATATCTCTTAGGAAAACTCCCCAGGTGGCAGGAAGTTGCATTGATGATTTAATGAGTAGCAGTCTTCTCTGAGTATCATTTATTCAAGCTTATAAATCTATGGTAATGAAATGTTCCTCTGCAAGGATGCACAACCTGCCTCTAGTTAACTGGCAGATGGCAAGTACTTTCTACAACTGATAAAAAAAAAAAGGCTTCAGAATTGTTTTATTGTTCCTTACATGATATACATTACAGAAACTGTATTATAATTGTTACAGTATTCTTATACAACAATGCTATGTAAATTACATTTACTCCATCTTATTTAATGCAAAACTTTACCTAGTGGGGATTCCGTCTTCTTTATGACTTGTGCCCCATGTGCCGTTGGCATGTTATGAACACTTACAAAGAATAAAAAGATATTTGAATTTAATGCAAAAAGCACCACTTTGTTCTCGTTGACTATTACACTACCTGCTCTGCAGTAAAATTTAATTTCAATTATTCTGTCAATATGAAATACTTGCAAGGGTCCTTATTTTCCGGGAAATTGGAAGTTCTTCTGTTTTATAGAACATACATTTATATTCTGATTCATTTAAGAAACATCGCTTATTTTGGCATGTAAAATTGTTTTGCAGTGCCACCTGCTGGTTCATTAGCAATGTAATGATAAATTCGGTATCACAGATGTAAAAACCAGAAGAGACCTCCTGTGGCCTGGTCTAATCCTCTTCCTTCTACTTCAACAACAAAAAAGTAACACCCTGATCCCCACCCCTCATAAACCTCGCTGACCACGATATATATCTGCCCACCACTTCCTTTGCATTCGTGTGTTCATACTGGTGAAATTCTCCCCATCACCCCTAACCTATTCCCAGATCTGTACGTACCTAGTCGTTTTTGGCCCCTCCTAGTCAAACTTGCATTCAAAGAAGGTGCACTCGCAAAGAGGTCTGTGTAGGGAAAAACATTCCATTCCATATAGGAGTTCAGACTCTTCTGAAGTTTAGTCACTTAGCTAGAATTTCACCAGGCAACTTCTTTGGGGAACCTTATCAGACTAAAGAGACTTGATTCCTGTTTAGGCCTTGACCCTTACCTGCCCTAGAATTTTTGTCACATCTCTTCATGTCTTTGCATTTTAGTGTCTCTATCTGTAAAGTGATAATTTTGTTTGTTTTAAAATATTTCTTAAATTCCAAGAGGCAGCTTGAAATTTAAAATAAAAAATACCTGCAAGAATCATGTAATATCACTTCATTAAAGTGTTTCTAAATATACAATGCATTGCATAAATGCAAGGTGGTATTATTATTATTATTATTAATTATTATTATTAAAGTCCCATTAAGTAAATTCCATTTAAATAAATGTGTATGGCTCAAAAAGATTTTCAAGATACAGCTGACACATACTTATTTAAAGCAGTGCCTCACTTACTACGTTGCAGTATAGTAACTAAGACAGACCCTCAGAAATTACTTTTCTTTGTATCATATCCTATTCTGTTTTTTATTTTTTGTATAATGAGAAGCAACAATATTTTGTGTAAGTAAAACTCACTGATAATCTCAAAATATCATATCAGCTAGTGCAACAGCCAGAAAACACTTTTACTGAAATAATATGTATATATATATATATATATATATATATATATATATATATATATATTAAAAGAAATAGGCTTTAGTTGCTATTGCTTGTTTTCATTAATGTTTTTGGAAATGGGAATGAACAGAGAAATGGTGCAAAGTTAGGCAGTGACAAGAAGAAGCCAAAATGCAAGGTAACTTATAAACTGAATAATTGATGGCATGACTCTGTAAGACGAAGGATATACGTCAGAAGAGAAAGGAAAGACCGTGTGTATTTTATGAGTAAGGCGTGTTCTGCTCTTCCCAACCCACCACTGGTTACAGGCTCTCCAGAAAAGGCAGTGGCCCATTACCAACAGGCCATCAAACTTAGCCCAAGTCATCACGTAGCCATGGTGAACCTGGGGAGACTCTACAGATCTCTGGGAGACAATAGTGCGGCTGAAGAATGGTATAAACGGTAAAGTTGTTTTTCTTTACTTTGTAAGTTGCCCAGAGCCCTCTGCAATCCCCCATCATTTAAAATTTTTTTTTTTTAAATATAGTTGACGTACAATATTATATTAGTTTCAGGTGTGCAACATAGTGATTCTACATTGATATACCTTACAATGTGATCACCATGATGTCTAGTAACATCTATCACTGCTCAGTTATTATGCTATTATTGACTATATCATCCAATTTTTAGTTACTTGGAACAGACATACTCTCAGAACACTAGTAAATGTTGCCAATACAGGCAGTACAGATTCTCATCTCCAAAGATAACAATGTAACACTCTAAATGGTGTCCCCATTAATGACGTTTTTTGCCTGGAGGTTAGAACATGGTGCTAAACCAAGGTTGGAATTTATTCCCACTTGAACTAGTCCACTGTTTTCTGAAGTTATGGACTACAACCCAAACCACAAATAGCAGTTTCCAAAACGGATATAGATGAAATACTGTACATACATCAAAACGAGTCTATCGCCATTCACGGAAAAGATCCTTAGGGCTCAGTTTCCATATTGGTTGGTCACTAGAGAATTCTTATGGTCAGAGGGTGACACCATGATCTTTTTTTTTTTTTTTTGTCAACATTCTTCTTGATATAAAAACAAAGACCACATTGCAGCAAAGTATCAAACCTGGACACAGGCATCCCTTCCTCTACGTCTTAACCTTTGGAAATGTACTTCTTAGAAGAAAAGTTTTAACTCGTGTTTCTCAACACTCAGTGCCCTGCAGGTGACACGCAAAGCTGAGATATTATCACCCTTGGGAGCACTGTATTACAACACTGGCCGCTATGATGAGGCTCTGCAGATTTACCGGGAAGCGGCGGCACTTCAGCCTTCTCAAAGGGAACTCCGCCTGGCACTGGTGAGTAGGTGGACTAAAGAAAATGAAGCTGGAAACAAACGCACAACATGCAGTACAGGGAGCCGTAGGCGGGAAGCCTCAGAACGGGAACTGGAATGAGATAATATATCCATTTACGAATATTCATATAACCAATGTTAGAGCTCTTCACAAAAGACATGGGTGCTAAAAATACTTTTAAGAGTTTGTTTTGAAATAATTTCAAGCTCACAAAAATTTGCGAGATTTTTTAAATAACTCCCATATATACCTTTTCATCCATATGGATCAGTTTTTAGCATTTTGATGCATTTGTTTATCACCCCGTCATGTATGTATGTTTGTGTGTATGTACATATATGTATATAAAGAGGGTGCCAAAAAAATGTATACACATTTAAAGAAAGGAAAACTGTATTAAAATTGTAGTATTCAATATACTGGTAACAAAAGATGAATACAAGTCACGTTTGACTTGTGCAATTACAAGAGGTGCACAAAGTGGTTACCATCAGCATCCAGACACTTCATTACAGTGAACTACTGTCTGAGCAACAGTGACCAAAGTGTTGAGTTCATTTTTTTGGCACCCCTGTTATGTGCATGTTTAGGCATCAATGGGTGCGCATATACATTTTAATACATGTTGCTTTTTCCTGAGCCATGTGAGAATTATAGGTCTCATACCTCTTATTTCCAAATACTTCAGCGATAGTTCCTACAAACAAGGACATTCTGTAACATAACCACAGTATAGTTATCAAATGCAAGACAATTAATAATAATATTTTTTTATTTTAATTGCTGGGTTATTACTCTTCTTTTTCCTTAGAGTTGCAATAAATAAAACTTATTACAAACAGTATTCTGTTCAAATGCTGTTTGTAATAAGTTTGATTTATTGCAAATAAATGGTTTCATGGGAAACCATTTCTCTTTTGACATATTTAGTAAATTTTTTAGAAAAGGCAGTCATTTCATTGGATATCTTTGATGCTCCTGCCATTCATGCAGAAATGCATGCACGTACCTAAATAAAGAAAGCAAGAAACAAAAGGAAAAAAAAAAAAATGAAAGCATATAAGCTGTGGTAATTCAGCCCTCTCTGTGAGTCACAAATAGATGCTGAGCACTTTCATCTGGGGTGTTTCCTGAATGCCTCTCCTCAGGGATGCTTTATTTGACAGAGAAATAACAAAGTGTCTTCTGAGCTAAGTCTGTGTGGTTTTGCAGGCTCAGGTTTTGGCCATGATGGGTCAGACAAAAGAAGCTGAAAAGATGACCAGTCACATTGTGTCAGAGGAGACTGGATGCCTTGAATGCTATCGCCTGTTGTCAGCCATCTACAGCAAGCAAGAGCTCCATGACAAGGTAGAGAGGACACTGTATGGAGTTTAGATTCGTGGGCAGAAAATGGGCTGTGCCTAAGTGGCTCTCCAGTCTGCCCAGTTACAAGGCTGGCAGTCTTAAATATCGTCAGTTTGCATATGTTATCTTATGGGTACCTTAAGATAAGATACCCCCTTAACTCCTAGTGGTCCCCTTGAAATAATATTTTCTTGGCTCATCCTTGGTTTGAAGATTTTATGTGGTATTATCTCAGTTTGTTTTCAGATAACTCTATAAAGACTGACATTTGTATGTGTTATCATTTTTCGTGTTCCTCCAAATATATTGTTTATAGAATCCCCATAACAAGCCTGTAAGGCAGGTCAGTGACCTGTGTGGCAACTGTTATTGCTTCTCCCCATTTGAAAAGTCACATAACCAGTAAATTCATGAACTGGCTCAACAAAATACTGGGGGTGCCAAAAAAACATATACACATGACTTGTATTCATCTTTTGTTATTGGTATATACTGAGTATTGCAATTCTAATACAGTTATTTCCTTTCTTAAAATGTGTATATATATTTTGGGCACCCTCTGTATTGGTTAGAGGCTGGCTATATGCCAGACACTGTGATAGGCACCAGGAATAAAATGGTACAAGACACCCCCAAAAAGTCATTGCCCTTGTCCACAGAGCTGACAGGAGAAGAGGAGACAGAGATTAAACAAGTCATCACGAAACCAATGTAGATTATATCTGTGCTCAGTGATATCCTGAAGAGGAACATTCTCTCCAACAAGGATATAATCGTGAGACTTGAGTGGCCTACAGAGTGACGTGACAGTGAGGACAGAGTGATGAATAGGAGTTATTAGGCAAACAGGGACAGTGAAGAGAGTGCCAGGCAAGAGACAGCACGTGCAAAGGCCCTGTGGCAACAGTGAGTGGCCTTTCTGAAGGATGGGCGTGATGGAGCAGGCTGCACTATGGGATGCAGCCGCAAAGGTTGCTGGGGACTAACCCCCAAGACTTGGGACCAGGACAGAGTCTCTCCTTATCCTGGGAGAAGCTTTGGGGTTTTAAGGAGAAGGGCAATATTATCAGATTTGTGCTTTGACGGGATCTTGGGCTGCACGGGTGGGGCAGTGGGTGCTGCAGGCAGAGTGGGCACCGGGACCTAAGAGGAGGCTGTTGGAGGGGCCAGACTAAGATGTGCTCAGGGCAAGACAGTCAGCCCTAGATTTTGTTTTCTTTCCACTGGGTTATAAAACTTTCCTTTAAAGTGATCAGGGAGATTTCAGTGTCAATATAAATGGGAAACCTGGAGTAAAGGGAAATTATTTTGTTAAAGCTACATTATTTCTCAATGAAAACATCAGAGAGAATGAAGAATGTGTTTTGATTGTCACTCACCACACCAGCTAATACATAAGAACAAAAAGTATAAATTTTATCATTTAAATTAGTTTTTTTTTTTTTAGTCTGTATTTATTGTTTTAATTTCCAACCTGTGCAGGCACTTGATGCGATAGACAAGGCTCTCCAGCTGAAGCCAAAGGACCCAAAAGTCATATCTGAGCTTTTTTTCACAAAAGGCAACCAATTAAGGGAGCAGAACCTTCTGGACAAAGCTTTTGAGGTACAAACACAATAAAATTAAATCCGTATGTTATTAAATCAATAGATTAAAATTAACATTCCCTCAATCTTTAATGAAGCATATACTGTAAAATCTAAACTCATTAGCATGTTTGTGAATTTTCTAATTAATTGACATGATGTTATATTTTTATTTTTTATAATTCAGCCTCTGGTTTTTGACTGTTCGGAGTTCTGCAGTATTTCCGCATCATTTTCTGAATTATCACCTTTAACTTGATCTTTGAAGCATTCCATATTTTGCCTGCTGCAAACTACTTTCTCTTCTCTCCCTCTCTTGCTTTCTTTCTCTCTGTGTCTTCAGTAAGCTTCTATACCAGCTGCTCTAGTGCCTGAATAGCTTTGGGCGTTTCTACACCCTCCCTTTGTTACACCCTCTCCACCCCCACCCCAAACCCTCTGCAGATTCCCGCTCATCTACCAACACGTAGCCTGTGTCTTCCTCTCTCAGGAAGCCCTCTGTACCGTCCTTTTCCCCGGTGACTTTGTTTCCTCTGAACTCTTCAAACACTGTCTCTAACAGTCATTTGAAAGTATTACATATTATAACGTACTCTTACCCACCCCCCACACATGTGTGCATGTAGTTTAGCTCTCCAGTTAGATTGGACTTTTTCTTGTAGAGAGGGCAATTCTATGTTCTAAAACATAGTATGTTGCATCTTTTAGGTGTCCAATATCTACTGCTTTGGAATACAATTGATACACGATTTGAAATAAAAAAGACATTTACAAACGTAGATAGAAATACTACAGAAATACCATACATTTTCTTTGTGCCTGGTAAAGCCACAAGTTAGACTTAATGAAGTAAAAAAAAATTACACTAAATATATCATGGGAAAGTCAAATTTCAAATGATGTAATTGTTTTTGAAAATAAATAGTGAGTGGCCTTTAAAATATTATAAGAAAACCCATGTAAAGGTATTCAGAAAACCTAATCTGATGTGAACCCTTAAAACAGTAGTGGTGGCATATTTGAGGCAAAAATTGTGCATTTTTCTCTGCGTTGTGCACATTTTCAATGCTATTATTCTTAAGTAATTTATAACTAACATGACAGTTTAATGATTAAGTAATCATTTAAATATGAATATTTATATGGGATCTATATCTATCTGTATCTTACACATTGTACAGAAAACAAAAGTATGTTCTAGTTGCTTGGCCAGTGGATCAAATAATCATCATAGAGTAGCCAGATTGGTGAAGAGTAGATGTAGGGCCACTGACTAGTAAGAGCAGCTAAAACGTGTTAGCACCTTTATTTTATTCCCGTGTATTAAGTAATGTGATCGAAATAACACTCATATAAGAAAGACATGGTCATTGTCTCCATTTACAGTTGAATAAAGTGAGACTCAAAGGTTGTGTAACTTGCTCAAGGTCACACAGAGGATAAGAAACGGAATGAGGAATTGACTCTACATCCCACCTACACTGCATCTCGTCTCTGCTGATAAAAATGAAGACACACTCCTCAGCTTTATTTTAGCAGCTTTTTAAAATCATACAGTTTTTTTTTTTTTTTTAACATGCTCTTTCTTCTAAAACTGAAATAAGAGGAGGAATGAACAGATTCTCATTACTTTATAGATCTGTTCCGTGGAATTCTTGCTAGTGAAGATAGCAAGGAGCATTAAACTAGACACACACATACTTATACTTAGTTTTGTAGTTGAATGCTTTGTAAAGGCAAGACCGGGAGCCTTTAGTTTTATTTAAGGTGACCGCTCTTAAAACCAAGACTCAGTGGTGAGCTTGCCTTTGATGCAAAACAGCATGCAAAATATGAACAATATACCTCACAGATATTATTTTTAATGGAATGCATGTTATTCAGGAAAAAAAAGTATTTGAGGGTTAGGTAATTTTCTTCAAACACTGAAAATCTTTCCTATGGCAGAAGAAAAAGAAAAGCTTTCTAATGATTAAAACCATCCCCTAATCAAATAGGTGTCTTTAAACAAGTAATGAGCACCCTGTCACTGCACAACTTTAAGCATAGGCTGAATAACCAACTCAGTGACATTGTGAAAGGGGCTACTGCAGTGGACTTAAGCTATTCAGGAAACTACTGTAAGATTCTGTGATTATAAAAAATTTTTCTTACAAACTCCATTTATAGTGAAAAAGGCCAAAAAGCACCATTTTCTTGCAGATCAAGGGCCGTGGGAAATGATGCACTATAATAGAAATTACCCGGATTCCCTGCAGGCATCTACAGTCTCTTTGAGTCCAAACGTTAGCTCTGCAAGAAAATTACACATTTCAGTTTCCTCCACCTTACGATGATCAACTTTATAAAATAATAGTGGACTAGAAGTGGCATTCATTTTCTGAACCATTTAAATTTTCGCATAATGAAGAAAGTGGTTTCTACAATTATGTAGTGTTAAAGACGGGT